>NW_015169197.1:710686-714472 GCF_001447785.1 Gekko japonicus
ACAATGACAATAAAGTTTATTATTATTATTATTATTATTATTATTATCATCATCATCATCATCATCATCATCATCATCCAGCAGCTGCAAGTGGAGGAGTGGGGAATTAAACCCAGTTCTCCCAGATTAGAGTCCACACTCCTAACCACTAAACCAAACAATGGAGCCAGGCCTGGTGCACCTCCTAAGCTTGACAGCAAGCCCACCACAGCTTCTCCCCCTCACCCTCACCGCTGCTGTCATTGAGGCCACTGTGGCTCTTGGCCAGAACCACCCCACTATTGCCAACAATGCAGCCAGGCCCAGCATGCCTCCTGGCCTTGGCACCAGGCCCTCTGCAGCTTCTCCCCCCCCCCCATCACTGCTGCTGTTATTGGCCACTGTGGCTCCTGGCTACCGCCCTGCCACCACTGCTGACAGTACAGCTGGGCCTGGTGCACATCCCAGCTTTGCCACCAAGCCCACCACAGTTTCTTCTTCCCTCCCATCATGGCCGCTGCTGTTCCCCGGGCCACTGCAATTCCTGGCCACCCCCCAAACACACACCATTTCCAACAACACTGACAACATCTGGAGGAGGAGGTATGTGCATTTGTCTGTTCATGTGCAAACAATGCTTTTGTCTGGGGGGATTTAGAGACACACACCCCCGGTGTATTTTTTAACATATTCTGATTTTTCTGCAAATCTGAGGGTTCCACAAGTTTGCAGAAGTATTTGTTTTCTTTCTGTGTGGCCCCAGTCCTTGGATTTAGCTTCCTGCAGATGGGGCCACACTATTAGAAAATAAAATGAGAAAAATGGTAAGGAGCAATGTTCCCTCTAAGCTGAGTTAGTGTGAGCTAGCTAGTTTTTTAGCCTCCAGCTCACACATTTTTGTCTAAGCTCAGGAAGGCAAACTAATTTATGCAGAACCCTAAATCGCTTGCTCACAACTTTAATACCAGTAGCTCAGGAAGACAAACTAATTTATGCAGAACCCTAAATCGCTTGCTCACAACTTTAATACCAGTAGTTCACAAAGTAGAATTTTTGCTCACAAGACTCCACAGCTTAGAGGGAACATTGGTAAGGAGCCATGTTAATCTCCAAGTTGATTCTGGGGTTCCCCCCCCCCTAATTCTGACTTTACTGGTCTTGTGTTCTGGTATGCATTCCCCAAAAGACACAAAGGTAGTGGGTATAAAATAATATGTCTTGGTGGTGGACCGACTCTTGTCCAACTATAATTTTTCAGGTTTTTGAAGAAACATCTGTCATAATCAACACACTCTTTATATTTGATTATGTGTATATAATACCAAATGAGAAGGGAGCACTCACTGGAGAAGACCATGATGCTGGGAAAGATTGAAGGTCAAAGAAGACGGGGACAGCAAAGGATGGGATGGTTGGACGGTGTCATAGATGCAACGAACATGAAATTGAGCAAACTTCAGAGGACGGCGGAAGACAGGAGGGCCTGGCGGGAGCTGGTCCATGGGGTCGCAAAGAGTCGGACTCGACTGTGCAACTGAACAACATATACATAATATCTATCAAGTGCCTGACAAAACCAGAAAGATACCGTATCAGATCTCCATATACTTGCATACAAGAGTAACACAGCAGTGCATCCTATGAAGAGTTATGCCCTTCCAAGTGCGCTGAGTTCCACTGAGCTCCTTCTAAGACTGTTGAATTCAATGGACTAAGAAGGGTGTGTTTCTGTTTAGGATTACACTGTAAATTGTCCACATTGGTGCACACATCAAACTTCACATAAGAAATATCTTCCATATTGATTTAAAATGTTGGGAAAGTTGCACATACTGAAACCCTCAGAGCCCTGCCAAACTTTGCATGTCATTGTGAGACGTCAGTTGCCATTTTGGGGGGGTCTTTCCTGAATATGTCTTGGAACCTTTAATTCTATATTCAATTTTCAAAGCTAGTCGGCTATGTCTTTAAGTTAAGTGGATGAATTAGTCTTTCTAATGAGTGTTATTCATCCCATTTTCATTTTGTGTAGTGTGAGCAAGAGTCTAATGTGGGATTATTTAACATAAATAAATAGTATTGGAAAGGTTAATACGAATTTAAGTACCGTATGGCATTAACTTTTCATAAAGAGGGGACATATGTGTTTTAAAAGAAGCAGCTCTAGGTTTCCACTGCATACAGAAATGTATTTCTGTACCTGTTCTTTTTTTTTCTTCTCCAGGTGTGTAAAACATTCAAAAATAAGGATAATAAATGTTGCTAAAAAGCAATGTGTTATTACTGCAATTAGCTGCCCCCCTTTTATGAGGTTCCATGCATCAGATTACATCTAATTGCCTCCAAACAATTTGCTGGTGGGTTGCTTATGAAAAGTAAACAAATACGGTTTAACAAGCATCAAACAGCCATTTCAGTACAGTTTTGTATTGGTAGAGACCTTGCTGGATCTTATTTTCCTGGGGTAATCTTTTTTAAAAAACCCTGAAAAATAAGAATAATTAGGAATTTCTTCTTAAATCCAGCCATCTCTACATTCTACTAAAGATCAATGCTTTTTAAGCAGGCTGGAGTTCTGCAATAAATTCTTGCTCTTATAGACTTTTCCTGGACCTGGTAGCTGGCTAATGCCATAGAAATTGATTATTTGTTGTGTGTTTATCACTCCTTAAAATATCTAATTGCTTTTTCTTCACAGACTGGGATTACACTTGCTTAATGTTTGACAATTAATGAAGGGAGGAAGCCCCCATTGGACAAATCTTATGCCTCTAGAGACAAAAGTCTGTTGGCAACAACAGGCCTGATCAGAACGAATAGAGTCCAGTTTTATTTTGCCACAATTGATAGATTCATTGAAAAGCAATATGACAGCTTTCTTTACAGGCACTGACCTATACCTAGGGACTGCTCTAGGGTGTAGTGGTTAGGAGCGCGGACTCTAATCTGGGAGAACTTGGTTTGATTCCCCACTCCTCCACGTGCAGCTGCTGGTGTGACCTTGGGTCAGTCACAAGTTCTCTCAGAGCTGTTCTCTCAAGAGCAGTCCTCAAAAGAGCTCCCTCAGCCCCACCTGCCTCACAGGGTGTCTGTCGTGGAGAGGGGAAGGGAAGGAGATTGTAAACCACTCTGAGTGAAAGGTGGGTTATAAATCCTATCTCTTCTTCTCTAGATTTGAAGGTCTGCAGGCAAGATGACAGCTAGTACTTCTCTCTCTAAAAATACCTCCACCCTCCTCCATCTGCCCTTCCTATATGCAAGTACACACATAAACACCCATTTTCTACCTGCCTATATATCTGGGTTTGCTTCTAAAGAGCCACAAAGAGTAACTATTCCACTCCTAGTAGTACATCTCCAACCAGGGAGTAGGAAACCAGATGATGAGTGAACCACAGGATGTGGATTGTGGAATATTGTCCCGGAGGCTACAGAAGTCTCTCTAGGGTGACCTCCCATATTCTGCTTGGGAAAAGTACATGGAGGGAATGAGGCCCATAAGCCTTGCATAAGAGAGCCATCTTCTGCTGTCTTTCCCTTGTGTCCCCTCACCAGGTATTGAAAAATCAGCAGACTCACAAAAGTCTCTGGGCCCTGTCGCGATGATTCTGAAAACTGGCTCTGCCCATACTCCAACTGCAACACAGGCATGCCAGAATCTTTAAAGAGCAAGAGTCTCAATGACTAATCTATGAAACAAAATTGTTGTGGAATATATTACATTGAACTTTTAATATCCCTCTTCAAGCAGGAACTTTCTCCTTTGCTACTAGCTCCCCCGTTTTTCTTATGTACCCAAAAAGGATG
>NW_015169197.1:715218-724663 GCF_001447785.1 Gekko japonicus
CCCCCCCCCCTTTTATCTTGCGCATGTGACCGCACCCTTAGTGTGAGCTAGCTCACAGATTTTTAGCCTCCGGCTCACACATTTTTGTCCTAGCTCGGGAAGAATGGCTCCAGAGCAAACTGATTTTTGCAATAGCCGAATCATTCATTCACAACTTTAAGGCTGGGAGCTCACAAAGTAGATTTTTTTTGCTCACAAGACTCCATAGCTTAGAGAGAGGACTGGATAAGACCACCAAAAAGTTCTACCCAAAACAGAACCAGAGAAAGCCATCTAAGAAATAGGAAACAAGTTCAACAGAGAACAAAGGGAGCTTTCTCTCTCGAAAGGTTGTACACTAAAAACCTTGCCGGTCTTTTAAGGTGCTCCTGGACTCCCATCTAGCCATTCTACTGCAGACCGACACAGCTACCCTCTGAAGCAGATAAACAGGCAAGGATAGAACTGATCAGCAGGAGAGAGGAGAGAGAGAGAGAGTTGAAAAGAAGGACAGAACCAAAGAAGAAAGGAAGAGCAACCCAGAGTAGGAAGAAGAGAGGGATCCAGTGATCTACAACTGAGAGCTACCTCAGCTCTTCCTAATCTAATGCAGTTCACTGATGCAGCAACTAAAAGTCACCCTGCTCTTGGGAGGTATAGCAATGATACACTGAGAAAGAAACTACTTACTGGATATTTGTTTCTATTGCTACTAGTTGATACCCCTATCCATTACTTACAAACCATGTGCTCAATGATTGTAATCTTTTAAATTACCTTGAATTATTATGTGTATTTATATTTGTTAATAAATTAATGGGTCCATCCATAATCTAATTGTTTCTTGTATGATTTGTGTTTATTTTTGCAGTAGCATTCATGTGAAGTACCTATATTATGCTGGTGTCACTAATTTTAGATGGATTTTTTTTTAGGGGGAGGAAATCTACTCAATTATGAAAATAGCTTCCTGATCCCATTAAGCACAGATAAAAAGATTAAGTGGCATTTTTGCTTTATATTTGTGACAATACACATTAGGCATACCTATGATGAACTAATTGCTTTGGTTTGATTTGTTTTTCCTGTGCTGAGCAAGCTTGTTAACTATGAATATGAAAAGATGTACTAAGCAGAGAGAATCAATAATAAAAGCACCAAAACTCTTTGCAGTTCTGTGCAACCATCTAGATGATGATGCAGAGCCCCAAATGTGCAGGGGATCTAGCAGAAAGAGCTCCATAAACATAAGCCCTTTGAGCTTACCTTGCTAACCATAAGAAAACCCTGCTCAGAGGAGGCTAATAAGGTGGTCATTATTACGGTCAGAGACATATGCATATCTTATGTGTACAGAGAGGAAGGTGCTTCTTTGATCTGTTTTCTCAGTCACTCCCTTCCTGAAGGTTGTCCTAGAATCACAGAATCATAAAGTTGGAAGGAACCTCCAGGGTCATCGCGTCCAACCCCCTGCACAATGCAGGAAATTCACAAATAATGAACAAGGAGCAGAGTGGCAGGGGCAGGCTGTCCCAGGGCCTCACAAGGCTGAAGATCCCCAACAGGTTGCCCAGGGTTAGCCGGGGGGGCGGGACACAAGGCTGTGTGTGTCAAACCTTCTATCCTTGCAGTTTTGACCTTCAGGACAGTGGCTTACTGTAACATACCCAGTTCAGACCGCGTGGCAAGCTTGGGCTCCACGCGGTCAAGCGCAAATGTCGCGCTTCGCTCAACAAGACAATGGACTATGCGGATCCTAGCCCGCGCCAATCAGTGGGCTAGGTTCCCGGCCGAGAGCCTGTGGAACTCTCGGTCACTGTAAATAACCTATTGGGAAGTGGGGGGGGGTTATGGGTGGCGGTTTCACAGGGAATATAAGCCGGCCTGCAAGCCGGCTAAAGTTGTCTTGTTCCTGATCTAATAAAGTATACTAAGCTGAAATCACTCTCTGTCTGCATACTTTTCACTTACAGAGTCCAACTGGAACTGTGTTTGCCCATCTAGTGAGTTATAATTAATAGTTGCTAATGCAGTTATCACCAATAAATACTATGTACTAAACTGTACTCTACATCTATTGTGCTGATGTTCCATGTACTTAACTATGCTATCTGCTGACAGCATGATGTGGGGGCCTGGGGGTGGGGGGTTGCTGGAGGTTTTGCCCTGGGTTATCTCCCTGTGTACTCCCTGCAAGTTTACAGTGATGCAGAGAGCAGGAGTCCCTTGTGCAAAGGCAGGGCTGGAGGCAGCTGGTGGGTTGATCTGGCAGGTAAGAAGAGAATGCCGGCACCACTGAGCTGTGACTATGGAGTGAAGGAGTTTCATGGCATTCTTACCGGGATTCATCACAAGGCAGAACTAGAAGATGAGAGTGGCTAAGTCATTACTACCCAGCTGCAGAAAGTAGGAGAAAAGGACGGCCCTTCTATGCACTGCAGTGCCAGTCTGCAGTTTAGTGAGTCCCTGAAGCAAAATAGCAGATGAAACATTTTATTTTTGATCTTTGAATAAAATTCAGCATGAGGATAGCTGTTTATGTATGGCAGGATCCGTCTATGGGCACTGAGGCTTAGATGTTATGGGACCATTCCGTTGATTGCTAGGGTCTCCAACCTGGTTTAGGAGATTTGGGGACAGTGCCTGGGAAGGGTGGCGTTCAGGGAGAGGAGGGAGCTCACTAGGAATGTGATGCTCTAGAGTCCAGCCTCTGAAGCTGACATTTGATCCAGGGGGACTGATCTCTGTTACCTGGAGATCAGCTGTAATTCCTGGAGAACTCCAGGCCCAAGGAGGTCAGGGGGAACCACCTCCAGGCCGGGTGATTTTTGGACATTCGGGGGTGGGGCCTGGGGAGGGACCTCAGTGGGGTATAATGACATGCAGTCCACCCTCTAAAGCAGCCATTTTCTCCAGGGGGACTAGTGTATGTCATCAGGAGATTGTCATTCCAGTTCTTCAGGCCCCATCGGGAGGTTGAGAACCCTTGCCAGGCCACACCAGGTCAGTAACCCTGGTTAGTGCCTGGCAGCTCTTCTGGTGGAGCAGCTGTTCCATTCGTGGATGAGGGGATTCCCCCCCGCAGCTGCAGGCTTCAGTTTGCCCCCCACACCATTCATTCGGTTCCCTCAACCTCGAGGAGCATGATTTCAAGGAGAAAATATGGCTGTAGTGTGGGGGGGAGGTGAGGAGGTTACCTTCCTCAAGTGCAACGATGCTCATGCTGCTCAGGAACCAAGCTTAAAACTCCAGGCAGAGTTGCCAAGTGCCATGCATATTATTTGCCCATTCAGGCTTTTGGCCCCAACTTTGGTCTTTGTTATTTTGAGAGATAAATCAGGTATATTTACACTGGGTTACAAAAGAGTTGTGTGTTTTTTCTCTTCCTGTTGATCTCATGATTTGAACTTCTAGGCTCCATCATGTGACCAGTCTAAACTTCTCATCCTTCTCAGCCCAACCATCAGGACGTTTCATTTTTAAATCACAGGTTAGCAATGTAGAGTGCAGGGACACAAGTTCTCAATAAGACTGGAGCAATTTGGGCAGACGTAGCTTGCTGGGCTTCACATCCCAACCTATGTCAGTCATGTGCCACTGAAATCTTTCCATACGAATCAGTCATCTGATCCTCCATTTTCCTGAACCACAACTTCCATTACAGATGATGCCAGACCAATCCCGCTTGCTTTGTGAACAGCGGTCCCTTGTTACTTTCATTGCAGGTATATGAGGAGAGATGTTTAAACAAATATGCATTTGTGCACACAACAAGGTATATGTCTATCATCCATTCTGTTTTGAAAGGGAACTACATGTGTGCCATAAGAGGGATAAAAAACCGACTGGGGTTAAAGAAGGAAAGAAAGAAAAGGCCAGCCTCTTCGACGCGAAGCACAAGATCAGAAACACTCGCGAGTGGGCAATGGCTGCTAAATAATTAATCAATCGGCAGCCGAGTGACAGTTTGAAATGTAAATGTGATGGATGAAGGTGTGATGCTTGTCATTAAGCAGAAAATGATGTAACTGGAATGGATAACCTGCCGTACCCGCTGACTGGCAAAAGCTTGGACACAAAGATGAAACAAAGCCATCAGATAGCAGCCCCAGAAACCCCTAATACCTGTCTTTGACCCACGGCTTGCTTTCATGTCCCTGTCCCAGAAGAGATGTTTTTAAAAAATGATGAAGAGAGATCTTGAGGTGGAGAAAAAGAGAGAACATCATCTAAAGAAATGTTACCTGACAAGGCTGCAGGCTACATGCTTGAGAGTACCCTCCGTTTCTTTATGTTCTCCTTTCTTTTTTCCTTCCCCTCTTTAAAAAAAAAAAATGCTGCATCTTTTATTTTTCTCTCTCTCCCTCTTCTTTTCTTCCCAAAATCTCTAGAGTCATTCCTGCAAATGGTTCTGTGACTCAGAAACTGATAACAGCGACTTGCAGAGGAACAAAGGAGGAGGATGACAATCCGGAGTGCGTGCAGGTGAGTGAGACACCTTTTACTTATCAAACTCTGCTATCGGCGATGCTCTTTTTATTCAGCAAGCTGGAAATAGAGCTGAACTAACTAGGCATTGATCCAAATTCTGTACTGCGGAGATGTGACAAAGAAGCAGTTCTTTCCAAACACACTTGCTCGGGAGACAGTTCCGTTTAAATCGGTGGGGCTTGCTCGCAGGGGTGAGTTGGGACCGTGGGCAGCCATACACAAATCAAGATGGGGAGGATGCACCCCCCAGCTCTGTAGCTCTGAAGTACAGTGCTTGGACTGGATGCTGAAGTGCAACATCTACATGATAGTGCCCTGTCGAGACAATAACAGGTCAGAACACCAGAATCTGTATGAAGCCAGTCCAGAAGCATCATGCTCTCTGCCCTTTGCAAGGGCCTCTGTTGCACACCTCCATTGTGCTTGGAGAGGGCACTAGCAACTGAGCTCCCATGTTGCTAGGCATTACTCTATCACACATATCACTACCTAGGGAGCAAGGCAGCAAACGTAGTTTGCCTCCTTTCTATTTGTCTTCACAACAGCCCATGTGAGATCAGGGCTTTTTTGTAGAAAAAGGCCAGCAGGAGCTCATTAGCATAATAGACCACACCAACAGCAGAAACTCATTAGCATATTGGGCCACACCCCTGACAGCACAGTTCATTAGCACATTAGGCCGCACCCCCATGTTACCAGAAGTGTGGTCATCCAGCCACACCCACCTTTTGCTTCTTATTCTGTTTACCTTGTTTGTTGTCAAAACCCAGGGCCTTTTTTGTAGCAGGAACTCCTTTGCATGTTAGGCCACACACCCCTAAAGTAGCCAATCCTAATGAGTTTCTGCTGTTGGGCGTGGCCTATTATGCTAATTAGTTCCTGCTGGGCGTGGCCAACTCAGGAGCCAGCAGGAACTCCGTTCCTGTGCGTTCCTGCCCAAAAATAGCCCTGTGTGAGATTAATTGAGGAAAGAGAGAGAGATTGGACCAAGGTCACCCGATGAACTTTATGGCTGAGTGAAGATTCAAGCCTGGGTCTCCCCAGTCCTAGTCTGCCATTTTACCAATATACCACATAGGCTCTCCACGCCTTTCCTCTGCCTAGGAGGCTCCTTCTCCATGCCCTAGAGTCCCTTATACAACCTTCCAGTTGAAGAAAGTAGGATTCAAGGGCCCTTGCCTGGACAGCCCAGACTAGCCTGATTTCATTAGATCTTGGAAGCTAAGCAGGGTTAGCCCTGGTTACGTACTTGGATGGGAGGCCACCAAGGAAGTCCAGGAGAGCCAGCATAGTATAGTGTTTAAGAGCAGCAGACTCTCATCTGGAGAACCAGGTTTGATTCCCCCACACCTCCACATGAAGCCTGCTGGGTGACCTTGGACACAATTCCCTCAGAGCTCTCTCAGCCTCACCTACCTCACAAGGTTCCTGTTGTAGGGAGATAAAGAAAAGGAGATTGTAAGCTGCTCTGAGACTCTTTAGGGTAGAGAAAACCAGGGTATAAAAATGAACTCTTCTACTAGACAGAGGCAGGCAATGGCAAACCATCTCTATTCATCTCTTGCCTTGAATACTCTACAGGGTCACCATAAGTGGGCGGCAATTTAACGGCACTTTCCACTACCAGGATTCAAGAAGACAGCAGCATTGATTGGTTAGGATGAGAAAAAGAGAAAGAGAGAGGAAGAGGGAGTGTGTTCTTGGCCCAACGTCACCCAGTGAAGATATGGCCGAGGGAAGATATGAGTCTGTGTCTCCCCAGCCACTAGCCTCCTGATCCTCTATGAAATTAATAAGAAGCCAAGGAATTGCTACTGAGCTTTTGTTATTTTTCCAACACCTCCTGTATTCCACAAACTTGAATGGCTTTCTTCCAGTTCAAGTCTGCTCTTTGACAAAGCTACGTTACTAGCAATGACCTTTTAGAGGAACTGCTTCCCCCCCTCATGCAGCAGTTCCCTGCTCAAGGTAAACCCATTCCAGAATTTCTAATAGGGGTGCAAGAGAGAAAAGTATTTAGTGGCAGAGACAAGGTTCAACAAGGATTCTTGTATATTTATGTTAAATTGCCAAAAAAGCAATGCATTTTAAATAACATTTAATCTTCTCTCTCTCTCTCTCTCTTTCTCTCTCATACCTCATCATGACCACAGCAATGTTAGCAACACAGAACAGAAAAGGGATTTGTGCCACTGATGTGCATATAATGTGCAGGGGCTGCATCTGCATAATGATGATTCTCTATGTAGCTCTCCTTGGGCTATGAAGTGTCCACAAAGCAGTTTTCTGTGCCCTTTCCTTGTCTCAGCCCCCAGTGGCTACCATTCCCTCATCATAACAATGTAGCACTTACTGTTTTTTTAAAGCTCTTCCCAAAGGTCCTGTGATGGCATGGGGAGACGAAACAGCAACCACATGGGGCTGAGAAAAGGAAAATTATCCCGGTATGTGCAGGGCCTTCATAAATGTGCCCCTTCCCACCCACACAGTGCGGAAATGTACTTTCATTACAATTGTTCTGAAAAGGTCCTATAAAACCAGGTGTTGGAAAGTAGGGTAAAATTTGGTTAAAAAATTCAGAGCGAAGTAGGGTAAAATTTGGACGGTTAGAGGTTGATGTCATGTGGATGCTCCAAAGTAACTCCACTGCCATGCGGATGCCAAACCTCTGTGTGGAAATTGCCAGATTCCAGTTAATGTATCTTAACCAAGAGAAGCAAGCTCTCAAGGCAGCTATGTGTAAAACATTGTTCTAAGGGATCCAACTGGCCCAGGGGATGCATTGTCATTCACTGTATAGAACCGATAAGCTAGACAAAAGCTCCTAAGAAGTCTAGCTCACAACATGGGACCACCCCATTTCTCAGTGGTGACTATGTCACTGTCAAGCAGAGTATGCCACAATCAGAAACTCCATTTTTGTACACCAGCAGAAAGTGTTATGGCTTGAACAGTGGCAAACAAACATGCTGACTGGGATTTGCTTTGAAGCTTGCATAGAATACGGCTGCTCTCCATTTAATGGTGTCCTGTAATTCCATTCACTACAATGAGCCCTGAGACTTTCCTCGGAAACACTCTGGGAGTGCACTGGCCATTTGCCCATTTCTGCCTCTCCTGATCTGAAGTTTCAAGCCATAGCAAGATGCCCAGGGATGATCAGCCACAAGGAATAATTAGTTTTACCCATTACTGATGTCATATATCATATTGTATCCAATATTTGTGCCGATACTCTTATATATACTCTAGAAATCCAAAGCATGATCTCTTGCTACACAATGAATAGGTCTGATTATAGAAACTGGAGTTTTTTAAAAGGCACGAAGGCATACAGATGTGACTTTTCATTTCATATAATGTCAAAGTAAGACCCCTTTGCCCTTTTATTGCAATCCCTGCAATTTGGAAGTTTAAAAAAAATCTGCTGATTATATGATTATATTTTTACCATTAAAAGTATAATCACTTCTTTGTTTTGACATTTAATTCCTTTCACCAAAATACATGATAAGAATAAAAAGTCAAAACCTTTCATGTGTTTGATGTACAGGTTACTCCCATATATTTCAATGGCAGGCAAAAGTAAAAGAGCAACCTGGTAAAGAGAATGTAAAATACTGCATATTTGCAGCAAACACAGACTCAAACCCTGTGAGCCTTTTCAGATCTAGAGTCAAAATAATTTCTTCTCAATAGCCTTAAATGTGCAAGAGGGAAAGCCACTGTCGTTCACAGGAACTGACTTGGGTTTGGTATACAGGAGTTTAGTTTCATACTTGACTCCGAACTTGGCCAAGTAACTTGAGCCATGCCTTAGTTTAAGTAATGATCATCTACTCTACACATGGACTGAAAGTATCTTACACTTGTCAGTGAACTGGAATTACATTTTTCTGCAAGGAGGGATTCAGTCGTGGGTGATAATGTAGTGAAATAACAGAGCATATGATTCAGGATTCACTTGGAAGGTGAGGCTGCAGCTGGAAAGGTCTGAGTTTTTTTATATATATATAAATGCAACAATACGTAGCTGTAAATGTCTTTGTATACCCTTTGGATCTTCAGATTGGTGAGGAAGGACCATGAAACAAAGGCAAACTTGAGTTCATCAAGTGTGCACTCTGTAAGCAGCTGCAACCAGTCGCAGCTTCCCGCCAAGGGTGCAAATGGTTGTGGCATTCACTTTGCATTGTTTTTAACCTACAGAAATAACTTATAAGGGAGACCTTGTACACCATGAAATGTGGATGAAGTGAGAAGGTGCACTGTATCATTGGACAACAAGAGAGATAGATATATGTAGAGAAGGAAAGCATTCTTAGTATAGGAATTATGGAATCTCTGTTTTATTTGGGCACACGTCAAAAGGCACGGTTTCCCGTCCACAAAGATTAAAATGAGTATTGGAAGCTTTAACAGTGCAATTCTAAGAGCACTTTCCTGGGACTGAATAGACTTTATGTAGGATTCTGAGTAAACCTGCTTAATGTTGCTCTCTTGGTATAATTGATAGATTCATCAACTACCAGTTGATCACTAGGAGCCACTTTTAATTGACAAGGACACATTTAATCGACAAGGACACATTAAAGGCACATTTTAATTAGTTATTTTGGTTGTAAGGTGCTGCTATGATCAAAAATGGAAAATGTTAAAGATGGCCTTCCCTGTAACAATGAAATAAAAATAGAGGAAAAAATGAATATTTATTATTTATCAATTTTAAACATTTCTGCCCTGTTCCTCAACTAAGTAGGTTGTCAGAGTGACTTAACAAAGAAAGCTAAATTGTAACACTTACAATACACTTCTGTCCAAAGACAAAAGCACAAAAATTGGGGGGGGGACTAAAAATGATCTTAAAAGCAGATTTTAAAATGCCAGTATAACAAGCATTGAACCAGACAGTGTTGGAATATGCAAAGCCTATAGGGCAGACTTATTAGGGTTGCCAGGTTCTACCTGGCTGCCA
>NW_015169197.1:724724-774395 GCF_001447785.1 Gekko japonicus
GGACCTCATCATGTTGGGGACACAGCCTCTTGGAAGACGCCAGTGGCACCTGCTTGCAAAACACCATTTAAAGCGAAGGTTCCCTTCTAATGGTGTTTTACAAGCAGGGCCGGGCGTCGCACACCTTGCCTCAACTTCCCTTTAAATGGTGTTTTGCGAATGGGGGCTACCCTCACCGGTGGCCACCCGTCTCCTTCCCCTCCAGCAAGATTTTAAAAGCCCTCTCCAGGTGATCAGTGGGCCACATGCTCCTGCTGATCACCTGGAAGGCCCTTTAACTCTCATGGGAGGGGATGGAGAGGGGTGGCCAACAGTGGTCATTGTTGGGGGCAGGGCTTCCCCCCACCTGCCAGCTAGCCAGCAGCAGTCAGGAGCCCGCAAAATCGGGGGATCTCCCACCCCCACCTGGGGACTGGCAACACTAAGCCTTATGAAGAAGATCTGAAGATCATCCTACAAGGGGACAGCTGAAGGACTTGTAGTTAGCATAGCTAGACTACGAACTTGTGTCCCTGCTGTCTCCTGATTAGCTCTTCTGGAGACTTCCTGCTCCTGTAAGAGCTTCTTTCTTGTTGTTCCTCGTTCAACAGTTAGGCTAGACAGTTAAGGTTCTCTCTCTTCTATGTTCTTAAATAAACCTACTTATTTTCCTCTAAACAGTCAGTGCTCCACTTCCTTGCATATTTAAATGTTGACAACAGATAGGTCACAGAAACCAGAAACAAGCAGCCCAGTTTTGGTCAGGAGAGGCAGCCAAGGTCCCTGTGTAATGGGAAGCTCCATGTATGTATAGAGTATTTGTGATCACAGAAGAACTGAAAATGAAACTAGCGCACTGTGTATGTACTAGAGTCTTCGCCTAGAGCACGAGCCTGCCGTTGGGGCACGGGAGGAGAGGCAGGGGTGGCCGCCGGCAGCCTCTCGTCGACCCACAGCCCGGCCAGGGCAAGAAGGGCGGGGGAAGGGGGCCGAAAAGAACGCTGTCCGGGCCCGGCGGGGCCCGTGGCAAGGCAGGGAGGCAGGAAGCCTATCCGCGAGGCCACCGGCCCAATCAGCGCCCCCAAGCAGGAATCCCCGGTGGCCTCTTGTCATTTGCAGCCCGAGGGGGGAGCGCAGTGGGAGGGCAAACAAACAGGCGCGCAGGGCGACAGCTCAGTTCGACGCTGCCCCGGGAGCAATCACACGCAATGTGGAAGTGTGATTGTTTGCCTTCCCGCCGCGCTCTGGATGGTTGCCTCGCCACGGGCCCCACCAGGCTTGGCAGTGCTCCCCTCAGCCCCATTATGAAGGAGAGGCATGGAGCGAGCGAGTGGCTGGGACTTTCACCGGCAGGAGCAGCCACCAAGCACTGGAGCCAGGAGCTGCTGCCACTGCTGCCACCACCACCATGGAGCGCTCATTGTGCCTGTTGCAGCAGCGGCCAGCCAGCGAGCACACCAGCCTGCTCGGCTCGTCCCTCCCTCTAGTTGGCGCTGATTGTCTCTGCCACCGCTGAGTCCGCAGGTAGCCCCTGGGGGGGCGGAGGGAGGCGAGGGGCTCTGGCCGGCCTGCCTGCCTGCCTGGCAAAGGGCCCGAGACTGGCACGCTTCCCCCTTCCCATGCGCCTCTCTGGGGTGGGCAGCCGGAGCAGGGCGAAAAGCGAAAGTGCGCCAGATGGTCTCCAGGCTCTGCCGGGAGGTTGGCATCTGCGCTCGCCTAGAGCGCAGGACAACCTTGGGCCGGCCCTGCATGCGTACTCTGTGGTGGATTGTCTAGACGGTGTCCACCCGAAGGAACCATGTAGTCAGGTGCGGTTTTTTAAATTCTGTTTGCGCATGCGCATCTGCACCTCAATGTGTACTTGTTTTTCTCCGCATGTGTGTAATTTAATGGTTAAAGAACCTCCAGTGGTACCTCCCTCTAGGTACCTTTTTAATTAACACAATTCATAAAATTCACGGGCAATTAAGAAACACAAAATTATCCGGGATGTTTGAGCGGAGCTCTGCGGCTGTCACACATTTACCCACTTATGCACATATTGCTAAGAATTTTTTTAAATGGCGGCCATTCAGAATGGTCTGGAGTCAGACCATCCTAATGGAAGGATTGCGCGCTGGAATGATCAGATGTGGGGAAATCCGCCATTGGCCCATCAGCATTAGCCCCGGACTTTAACTAGTATCTTTAAAGTATGGCTCCCTGGCAGGGCTGAACGGGCTGATGATGGAAGCCGCATGTTTCCCAGATGTCACTGTCTGGTCATTCCCTTTAAGTTGGTCTGATCGGGACCTAGCCCAATGTCCACATATGCCAGCACTATTTGCAAGAACGGTTCTCTGGAAGTTGACTGGCAGTCCACTGGCTGACCAAAGTCTATTTTCTGCCTACTCTTCATCTAGAAGAAAATACCCAAACCTGTTCCAGAATTTCAAACTTAAATTTCAGTTTGGTTGGCAGAAGTGGTCATCAGGCCTTGACAGTTGTACCTGGAGTGGGGACCAGCCCATGGTGGGGGGAGGATGATGCAGATACATCGTGCTGGAAAGAATTGGCCAGAACTTTATTGATTGCAGGTTCCTCGAGTCTTGGTGCAGCATTGCCTGGCGACTAGGGTTACCAAGTGTCCCCCCCCTCCAGCCCCTGGCAGGGGATGGGAGTTGTAGGGTGGGCAGACACTAGGTTGGGAAATTCCTGTAGCTTTGGGAATGGAGCCTGGAGAGAAGAAGGAAATCAGTGGGGTACAATGCCAGAGTCCAGCTGAGGGCTGCCAATCTCCAGGTGGTGGCTGGAGATCTCCTGGGATTACAACTCATCTCCAGGTGACAGAAATCAGTTCCCCTGGAGAAAAAACAGGTGCTTTGGAGGGAGACTTTATAGCATTATACCCCATTTAAGTCCCTCCCCTCACCAAACACCATCCAACTCAGGCTCCACCCCAAAATCTCCAGGTATTTCCCAACCCAAAGCTGGCCACCCTAGTCCACCCTCCAAAACATCCATTTTCTCCAGAGGAATTGATCTCTGTAGTCTGGAGATGAACTGTAATTCCAGGGGATCCCCAGATCCCACCTGGAGGCTGGCATCCCTACTGGGGTCAGAGGGTGCAGTTGACAGCCCAACAGCTGTCAGCATCTTTCCCAACTCATCTGCTGCCATAACCCAGGGAAGAGGGATGGTATTAAGGCTGGAAATGGTGGAAACCACTATCCCCGCCCATCACCATCCCCCTGAGAGCAGGGTCAATGTGCCAGCCCCAAGGTTTGCTGTCTTGCATACCCTGCCCTCACAGGGCCCCTTATGAGGACACACACACACCCCGTTTTGGTAATGCAGGGCATATACCCTGCACAACCTGCACTATGTTCCCCAGCCATTGCCTCAATGCCCTATCCCCAGGGCTTTGTTTGCTAGCCAATGCAACAGAACTCCTCCCAACCACCCATGCATATCCACTTCTGCCTCATCTCGGGATGCTTAGCATTGTGGGTGCTTCATGCTCTGCATCTCCTCTCTTCCTGGGGTTGGTGGGAATGATGATGGCAGCCAGGAGCAAAAAATGGCAGGGATGCTGCTAGCAGACTGCACCTTTGTCCTCTGTTTTAGCGATGGGTCTGAATGAGACCCGGGGTGATTTCTCATGAGAGCTGCCTCGCAGCACAGCGCCATTTGCCTCGACACAAACGTGTCAATTTCACACCCGAAGCTCCAGGGCTGCATTTGACTCGGGGCTTCGCCCGATTTCCTCCGCAGTTTCATGATCCTCAAAAACCAGGATCACGAAACTGCGGAGGAAATCGGGCACCTTTGTCCTCTGTTTTAGGGATGGGTCTGAAAGAGACCCTCTCTTTGCCGAGAGAGAGTTGCTGAATGCCCAGCGCTTCTTAAACCTCAGGCACCCATTCTCAGGCCCGTTCAGCAGAGACAAGCTGGCTCAGAACATCAGCTGTTCATTTGCAAGGGGACAACTCCAACAACCAACAACTTCAGCTAACATACAGAACTGAGAGCTCCACCCAATAGGACCAAACTAAAGCACACAGATATCGGGGTGGGGGTAGCACACTGTTCTATTACATATATACATGTATACAATAAATATACCACAAGAAGCCTGCAGCCCACAGGTCAGTGCACCCCACTCATCTTGCAATGGGCTGACCTCTGGGGGAGTGCCGCAGGTAGCCCAATTGCAGGGGGCCCAATCCCCCAAAGTCATCCTTATTTCCTTCCCCCCACCCAGGCACAAATGATGCCCCAGTTCCAGGCTGGAGCTATAAGTCTAAAGAAATCTCTGCCTCCTTTGAAGGTTGACTCAGAATACTTCATATTTGGAAAAGCCAGGATTCTTCCTGGTATGTTTCATAACATCAGACTTTTTGCACACACTTTCCCTGCCATCTATTCCACTCCATCCCCTGGCTCTTGATATAAATCTGTTAAAGCATAACCATGCAACCCAACCATGGCAGCCACAAAGGGCAGCAATATGGAAGGGGAGGAAGCTGGATATTATAGGTCGCTCACTGGTCCCTGCTGTACTAACCATCTGGAAAGCTATCGAGCACAGCAGTGTCAGATCACTTAAAGCCACATAGGACTGTAATGAAAAGAAGTGGAGAGAGAATCCAAAACTGCATTTATTTCTGACGGAAATAAATGTGTTGGTATGATGGGAACTGTGGCTTTATTACAAAATTGAAATAAATAAAAGCCAATCTGCCTTTAATAGATGTACTGATGTTTTCTAAACCCCTGCAATGCTTTTCATTGCAAGATTGGATCTTTCCGTAGTTGATATTTTTCAAGCCCCAGAATGGACCTGGCATTTCATGACAATGCTATCAAGAGGTATATGCTTCTTCCACTGCAGTTTTCATCCAACCCCAGAAGTCACGTGGCAGTTTCAAGTCCTCAGGAGCCAATCTCTTTATACTACCAAGACATCAGCTTAGCTTTGTAGTTTCATTTATTTGTTTGTTTCTCACTTTTTAAATAATTCTGATGGGTGATGTTTTGTTCTGCAGTGAGACTTAATGTGTGTTGCCATGGAACAATTTAGAGTGTCGAAAACAACAACATAAAAAGGATTTCAGTATTTCTCAAGGAAAAGCCTCAAAGGTTTTAGATCTTTAAAAAAATGTTTCTGCTTTAT
Source organism: Gekko japonicus (assembly GCF_001447785.1). Taxonomy (NCBI): domain Eukaryota; kingdom Metazoa; phylum Chordata; class Lepidosauria; order Squamata; family Gekkonidae; genus Gekko; species Gekko japonicus. The sequence continues at coordinate 729,859 of NW_015169197.1, forward strand.
TTTGACGTGGCATAAAAAGTTTGGCGCACATTCTAATGCTCGCTATTGTGACAGCTGTATTTAATGAGTGCAAAAAGATCAGAAAAACAACCTATATGCTGGGTTGCCAATGCCAGCTGTTGACAAGGTAGAAGCGGCCGTGGAACGAGAGAAGCCACAAAGTAGTTCACGTAGCGACAGGATGAGAAGGGACTGCTCTCCTCTTCTTACAAGTGGACCCTTTGAAAGCACTGCCTTGGTCATGGAACGCAGGAGTTTTGTTCTTGTGTCATCTCTTGATATTCAACAGTAGGTTTTTAGCTTTGTGTCAACAGCAAATGATGACTGTAAGAGACTGTTTCTAGTTGCGCCCCTGGAATTTAAAGAAAAGCAATGTCAGGTCCATAATTTTCTTTAGGACTAATGTTTAACATGGTGGCGGCATTCCTGCACACTGTTAGGGATCTTCAATGCTATTTCAATGAATGGATTTAGGCAACGTAATTCTGCACAGAATCGCCACACAAATGGACATCAGTAGGTACATGAAAACAAAAACAATACACGTTTGGTTTCTATAGCAGGATACTGGATTGAAATGTTAGGGGGTGCATGGAGGACAGAGCAACCAAAACAAAAAAAACCCAAGAAGTCATTTTCCCGTTCCTTTTCATCTAAGTGGTGCTTGCATATCCTCTGAGTAGGTTACAAATTACCTTTCAGTTTACTGTTTTAAAGTGAGGCTTTCAATTCAACATAATTTGGAAATGGATGCTTTTGTTTCTCAGGTTTTTTATTGTTTGAGGGAGGTCTGAAAAGTGCAGAACAGATAAATGACCTAACACGGCATTTTAGTCAAAAATGCATGCTGTGACCATATCTAAGGAGATATAGGAGACTTTACTCTCACTTTCTTAAATCAAAGCTGTCTCTCCTGACTCTCTCTAGTGATTTCTAGCTTATCCCTTTGTATGGGAGATCTAAGTACGTCATTCTCTCTCATGTCTCCATATGGTACAGTTTCCCAGCAGTTCTTCCTTCGGTCATGAGATGACAGCACAAATGGATTGTCAAACTGGACCATTACAACAATTTACTCTTGGGAAAGAAATCCGAAGAGTGTTTCAAAGCTTTACTGTAAGTTGTATTTGTTTAATTTATGCCTGTACTGACAAATAATTAGGTCAGCAATTAATTTTAAAATGCAAATGTGCTACAGGCCTTCATGTCTTGAGAAGTATGTACCCTTTGTCTTCTATTCATACTTCTGTTAAAAGTCTTAATGGATTTAGTCTAGTGAAGGAAGGAAATTATGTTTTCTAATGCTTTATTTACTTGATTGAGTTGGACTTTTTTATCAAATATTGACAGCAAATGTTTGTTCAGGATCATGTGGAGAAGAATTTAATGAAATAAAAGAATGGAGTGGTGTAGTGCCATTTTAAGATTTGATTTTTGCTATCCTTGCCTGTAAAATATTTATCTACATTGGTGGGTCAGAGTCAATTATGTGAGAAAGCCCTTGCAGCAGAGAGGTCTAGCAAACCTTTATGGGACTTCTTCATGTCTCCAAAAAGTCTACATTTATTCATTCAAGAAAAGAGAGTGTTCAAGAGCACTGTTGCCCATATGTAAGCATATTATCGATCTATCACAACAGCATTCAGATATCCCAAAAGTCCAAATAGCAGCACTTATATTGGGGGAAAATATTATAATAGCAGTTTGTTAGTAATTATTTATTTATCATGGGTACCTCATCCTGGTCTAGCTGGCTTTCATTGTAGTGCTTTGTGGGGAAAGGTGTTGGAGGTTAAAGAAGACAAGCAAGGGACCCAGAAGGACTTTTGGGTAGCATCTTATTTTCCCCTCCCCTAGTATTTCCTCCTTCATTTCCCTGAAAGTTTCCATAGACTTCTGCCCTCTGGCAGCCTCTACCTGGGAAAACTATGGCCAGTTGCATGGTGCTGGCCACCAGGCTGGGTCCAGTTACACTGTGGGGAATCTACAAGGACTTTCAGGGTTCACCTCCTTTCCCCAAGTATCCCATTCCCCATGATAGTTCCTCTTTCCCCCTTCCTGGCAAACCCACATTTTCACTTTTTCATGTTTGGCTCCCATCTTCAGCTATATTTGCTATTTCATTTGTACCTCATGGTTTTTCACAATGGGAATCCAAAGCAACTTACATCTTTCTCTTCCATTTTATCTTCACAAGAACTTTGTGAGTGTGTGACTGGTCCAAGGTCATCCAGAAAGATTCCATAGGATGGTGGGGATTTGAACCTGGGTCTCCCAGGTCCTAGACTTCTGGATCTGACTGCAGGATTTTGTCCAATGGCTAATGTGGTATAATGAACAGAATGCAGGGCATAAATCAGGCCACATGCATTTGTTAACATGCATGAAGCCCATTTGGTAACCTTGGGCTGGCCAGTCTTATTGAACCCAGGGGTCATTTCGTAGAAAAAGTGCTAGGGGAACTCATGAGCATAACTCATTAGCATATGCCACACCCCCTGACATCAGGGGCCCGGCGGTGGACCTGCAAGGCCGGCGGGAGTGCAAGGAAGCTCCGCGAAGGCCCTCCCTGGCCCCAGGCAGGCAGGGGAGGGGAGAGGAGAGGCAGGGAGGAAGCAACTTACCCTCCCTCTTCTCTTGCCTCCTCCTGGCTGAATGAGGGCTGGAAGCGGGGTGGCCGGAAGCAGGGGGCGGGGCTTCGTCATGTGCCCCGCCCCCCAGTACCTCACCCGGGGGGACTGCGATCCCCCCCAAAATGACCTCTGATTGAACCTAAGCTTCATCAAAAATGGCGGTGAGGATAAAATGTAAAAAATCCACAAATGCCATTCAGAGCTCTTTGGAGGAAGGGCAAGATAGAAAAGAAATCAATAAACAAATATTCTGGTTTCTTCTGTTATGGCTTACCAGGATTGCAGTTACTTCTACTGCTTGAGAACTAAGGTTTTAAAGTCAAGTTTCCTTACAGAACGTCCTGTGGCACTTCCTGGTTCAGTTGCTGAGAGAGACCTCTGGAAGCAGCATAATCTCTAGCAAAAGGAGAGAAGGAAAGCAATCATTCTATCTACTACACTCCAACCCTGTGTTGAATATCTCACCTCTCTGGCTACCTTTCAGTTAATTTTCCTTGCCCTGGTGACATGAAGCTGGCTCATAAACCTTCTTCAGATTGCCACTTTTCCTGTTAGACCTCCACAGAAATTTGACATGTGAAATTTTTCTTATCATGTGACTCTGGAGGGTGGAGGTGCACAGCTAACTTTCCCTTTGTATTTTACAAAGCATATTGTTTTCTTTCTTTTTTTCATTTCAATTTTCCTTTTTCCTTCTCCAGCTCACCCACTTACTGTGCATTCCAGGCTAATAAGGGCTACTGTGTGTACTAGCCCACAGAAGTAAACACAGAGAAGATCTTGCATGTCAATCACATTATCTCCTCACCCCACCCCTTTTCTTCTCCTGTCTCTAATTTTCATGCGCTCTAAGCCAAACACCATAATAATAAACAGATCCTAACATTAACCAATAGGAACATATTTCATTCATTTGTAAATACAGATTAGCTCTACTAACAGTATTCATGACAATTGGCTTTTTCATTTCATTGTTTAATCACTGAATTTCATTTTTAAATTCAGTTTATTTATTGTAACATCAAAGAGACATATAATATTACCATTAAAATTACATAGAATACAAAACCTTACAACAATAAAACCGTTCATAATGCCTCTTAAAAAACCACAACAAACTTGAAGTAATAATCCCTACAATCAGCAATAAAATATTAACAACTGTCTATAAAACAAAATCGAAGAAATAATATGTCTTTAGGATGAGAGAAATGAAAAAATGTTTCATTTTTTGTGATAAATTCAACTAATGGGTATCACATTTCAGTGAAAGAGGAAACATACTATTTGAATCAACCTGGGATTGCTGGTCTAATATTTTTTCCATGACAAATATATCCCATATTTTTTTAAAATCAATCTGATATCAAAGGAGGTTTGTTACTTTTCCTTGATTCTGCAGCGACCAAACAGGCTGCAGCACATGATATCGCAATCACGTTGAGCCGTATTAATGGTATCTTTGTTATTCCAAAGACTCAACAACATTATTTCAGTCCTTAGGGGCCTTAGTAATATTATAAATTTAATACTGCATATTTTGGCAAAAAGATTGTACATACCTACATGTCCACCAAGTGTGAAAATAAGAACCTCCATCTCCACACTGTCTCCAACAATTAGAGTGCTGAATAGGGTAGGAATAGGGTTCATATGATGGACCTTTACTGGAGTTAAGTACCATCTTGTGAGTGTTTTGAATGCTTTAGTCCTCATATTAATAGACCTGGATAGGATAGTATTAGATTACCAATTTTTCAGCCACTGGTCAGAAGAGAGCGTAATACCAAGCTCTCTATGCCAGGATTTAATGTACGATGGTGGCTTATTATTAGAGATGTTCAAATGAATTTTATATATTTTTGAAATTAAAAGCAGAGACATTTTCAACTATTTTTCAAAATCTGTTAATGGTCTAAGTAGTTGTTCCTTAATTGTAGATTGCCCAATCAAACTCCTAAGTTGAAAATATTGAAACCAGGGAATCTGTATGTTTAGCTTAGCCTCCAAAACGTTTCTTTCAAACCGTTCTAAATCACTTAGTTTCTTAATTCACATTACAACCCACCGCCATGCCAAAACAGGAAACACAGTGGACTTTGGCTGGTCACTGGGTAGAAATTTACTATCTTTTCCTAACAGGCTACAGAGCTGATTTGTTTCTGTTTTCTTTTCTTTTTTTCCTGGGGCAGTCTCAGGGGGCAATGTTAATTGTCTGCATTTGGCACTTGGCTAATTAAGAGTTTCTTCTCTCATCACAGCTTCAGCAGAGAAGCCAGTGTAGATGTGGGGAAAGACCACCACAAGTAAAAGAATGAGAAAGGGCCCGTGGCAGCTAAGATGGGAGAAGGCAGACATGGCAGGAGTGGCTCCAGAATGGGTCTGAGGTCTATGATAAGGAAGATATCATACAGCCAACAGCATTGCAGGTGGCTCCAGTGGGGAAGCTACCTCTCCCCACAAGACCAATCGTTTAGGATACATCAGCAAGAAGTCAGAGGCGAGGCGAGGTGATTGGTGCTGGCTTTCAATGCCCGTATCCCTGGACATCTCAATAAAATGATCCCAGCTAACTCCTATGTACTCCCATGTATTCACTGCTGTTACGTCTAATTCCATTTATTTCCTGTTTTCTCCCTTCAATCAGGGCTGCATTATGACTTTTGTGGTCCCTAGGCACTATTGCCTTCATGGACCCCTCCCACAATAATAATATCAATATTAAAAATTATTTTTGATATAACATTAAATACTTCAACATTTTATCTTTTTTTTCATCTTTCAGGTAAAATGTAATAAATTTTCATGGGCCCTAAACATTTCATTTTTTTCTGATGTGAGAAAAACAATTAAAACACTTTTTTCAACCCTAAAAGTTCTTTTATTTCTTCTGATTTTGAAAGGAAATAAAATATTTTTGTGGGCCCCTAAAAGTATCGTGAGCCCTTGGCACTATGCCTACTGTGCCTAATAGATAAGTCAGCTCTGCTTGCAATATCAAAGCAAAACGAACATGTATGGCAATTATACTTCTTCCCAGTTTAGTTTAATACCTATCACATCTATGTGGGTCATGCAGGGTAATAACAACAGCAGCAGCAAACACCATCACTGTTTGATGTTTTACAGAGGAATATATGTTTTTTAAAAAAAACCTGACCTGGATAGCCTGGGCTAGCCTAATCTTGTCAGATTTTGGAAGCTAAGCAGTGTTGGCCCTGGTTAGTATTTGGATGGGAGACCACCAAGGAATATCAGGGTCATGATGCAGAGCCAGGCAATGGCAAACCAAACCATCTCTGAAGCCTCTTGCCTTGAAAACCTTACAGAGGCCCCGGTCACACGAGTGGTTTTGGGTCGGGAGAGGGACGGATTGGGGGCGCAGCAAACGGGCGCGATCCCACAGCAACATCTGGGAAGCGTGCCATGCCCATTCCCAATCCGCCCCTTCCGTCCAAACCTCGCAGCAAAAAAGAACCACCTACCTAGGTGGTTCTTTCCGAAAGGCTGCATCAATGCCGGCCGTGGGATCGCCGGCGCATCCTTCCGCCGGCGCATCCCCAGCCCCCGGCAGAACTGCGCATGCTTGCACATGCGCAGTTCGGCACCCTCCCCCTCACCAGAACCCAGCTGTGACTTGATGGCAAAAAAAGGTTTAAAAAATTACCGATCTTTGCTCCAAGAAATTTACCATTAAACTTGGCCATAAAGGAAACAAGAAATGGAAGGGAAATGAGGAAAGAAGAAGAAAGTGTAATGGGGTAATTGCAAATGCAATTACATATACTTAGGCTGAGGAATAAGGTTCTTAGCCAGAGACTATTCCTGGAGAGATGGATTTTGATGAGGGATGTGAAGGAAGAGAGGGAAAAGGCACCATGTCAGTATGCAGACTAGGAACTGCTCTTTGTATCCTCTTCCCTCTTCAGTGTTCAATAATCAGGTTAAAGAATCAATTAAAACAATGAAAAGAATGAAAAATGAATGCGACATATTTGTAAAATGGATTGTACATGCATTTCTTAAACCACAGGCCGTTATTCCAGATCAAATTAAGAAAAGAGAACAATCATTCTATCTTTTGCTGGGGAATAAATATGTAGAATAGATGGATTTCACACAGCTTGGCAAATTCCCAAAGACAGGCTATCATTCCAATACATTTGTATAAGGAGCCAACAGAGAGTACAAGACGTTTTTGCTAGCAAATTACTGGAAAAGGTGTCACTGAACATTCAGTGTTACATATAGAGTTTGGGGGGGGGGGGGTTCAGACCAGAATACTTCAGGAATTTGTGCTTTATAGAGGTCAAACATGGGATATTCCCCATTTGTTGTGATTGGCCTTTAACATGAGTCTCACTTAAAATTATCTAACTGGTTTATGCACATGAAACTGGGAAAGGCTTTGAGTACTCAAGGCAATTAGCTTCAAGAAAATCCTGTCATCCAAAGGGAGCATACATTTCGTCATGGTTGATATGCCAGACCTATGTAATTTTCCACCATACTAACAGCAAGAAGTTCTTTTTTTACCTTCCATCCTTCCTTCCTTGGGATGCCAAACACTTCTCTCTGCCCACTCTGCTCTCCTTGCCACCTTTGGGAGCTACATATGTGCCAGCTGCGCAAGTGAAGCATTAATTACTCTCTCTCCTATCTACTTGAAATTTGGAAGAAAGAGCCCTTTGGGTGAGACTATGATCTAAACAGAATGTGATGCAAAGTTGTTGTTTCCAGAAATGCGGTTCCTGTTGCAGGAAATGGATAAGAAAAAATGAAACAACAGCACATGGAATTGGGAAACCCAAATAAGTCAAAATTAAAGACATTTGCACACAAGGCTTGGGACAGAACTCCTTGTTGTGACCCATAGCAAGAAGTAGCACAAGTTTAGCATTTGTTTGCCTCTCATGCCACTGAAAGCCACGAAGCCGAAGATTTGTTACTTGATCTAATGGCAATAGCTTTCCAATAGACATGCACGGAATCATTGATTAGTTTGTCCTCTCCTTGTTTGCATTGGAACGCTGTTCAATTTACACCAATTAAAGAATGCTTGGTTTGTGTATTGAAGAATAATTAAGGGACAGAATTCCCTATAGGCTGCTCAAAATGACATCTGACTGGAATGGTGATTGCAGCATGAAGGCAACATTAGTATTTAAATAGTTTGACTGCGATATAAAATCATTACAGCAGCTCACCATGAAAAAGAGCATTAGTTAATTTTGCCTATAACTGAATTATTTGTATGTATTTGCCTGGCCCATTTAAGCAGATTTGACAAGGCTAATCTTAAAACAATTCTGCAGTGATCAGTGTCAGATCCAGCTCACAGCAACATTTGTAATACTTAGGAACATTCTTACATACATATACGTGTGTGTGTGCATGTGTGTGTATATTATATATATGTATGTGTATTATATGTGTGTATTATACACAGGGCTTTTTTTGTAGAAAAAGCCCAGCAGGAACTCATCAGCATAATAGGCCACACCCCTGACAACACAGCTCATTAGCATATTAGGCCACACCCCATACCTTCCTTTGGCTTGCCTGGGCGCCCCGCGGCTGTGGTGAACCTGGGCAAGCCAGCCCTTGGACAGGCTGGGGAAGACACGGGGAGGCATTTAAATCCCTCCCCGAACCTTCCAAGCCCCCCTGCCTGCCCGCCTCAGAGTCACCGGGGGGGGGTGCTCTCCAGGCCTAGGAGGGGGATACTCCAAAGCTAGAAACACAAATGGAAAAGTCTGCTCAGGTGTACTAACCCATCATTATTCTTGAAGGCAAACAAGATCCTCAAAATGGCTTGTGTGGTATAATACAATACCGCATTTCTACTGGAGAGAGCGGGGTTCCGATCCACAGCCAGCCATGAAACTCACTAGGCTGTCTCTGGCTTATCTCACCTCAACTTTGCTGCTTTGTTGTGATGATTAAACCCAAAAAGCCCCCTTGGGGGGAAACAAGGGCAGCCAACATGATGAAGAAATATTTGGTGGTGAAGAGTGACGTCAAGTCACAGCGGACATATGGTGACCCAGTAGGGCTTTCAAGGCAAGAGGCGTTCAGAGGTGGTTTGCCATTGCCTGCCTCCCTGTCACAACCCTGGTAGTCCTGGGAGGAATCCCATCCAAAATAACCAGGCTGACCCTGCTTGGCTTTTGAGATCTGACAAAATCTCCAGGTCAGGATGGAGAAATACTTAGAGTTCTCCGATGTTCAATAGATTCAACACTAAAGCATGACAAATCACAGAAGATACTACCTCTGACCATGTGCTGGTGTATCTTTTCCTCACCTCTTAAGTATTTAGATTATAGGGAATGAATCCAATGGGTGTTCTTTTAAAATGAATCAATTTCTAAAAACATTTACAACTTTACAAGTTTCAAACCAGGCAATCACAACAGAACATGGCTGCATCAGGTGGTCCTTTACAGGCCTGTTGAAATTCCTGCTCTTTTTTGCTGCCTGCCTGAAATCACACAAACAGAGCCCTGGCTCCAGCACCTGGGAAGCTGCAATGCTTGTCTCATAGGCTGTGTTCAGCTTGGTGGGTCACAAATGATTCAGGTTGGCTTTAAACAGCGCACTAGAAATTGAGGTTCTGTCTTCCAAGAGGATTTTCCATTTGCTGCAGTTGTCTGGGAATAGCCCAGTGGTCCGCCGAACAAAGTGTCCTAAGAAGCAAACAGCAGGAAATTAGTATGTTGGCAGCAAAGGAGTCTGGCAGCCTGATCTTATAAATTGGCTTTAGCTGTTACAGCACAAACAGTAGTTCATCTTGCACCACCGTTCTTGGCTCCAGAGCTGATGAGCAGCCATTTAGATGCTTCTATATCCCCCACCCAGGCTCTGTCCCTGTCTTGCCCTGAAAAAGCCCTTCTGATTTCAGCACCTCCTGTCATATGCCAGTGCTCGGGCTCTGTTTGAACTCCTGCGGCAACTGTATGGATTGCTGCACAAGCCATAGAGAAGTGTATTTTCAGAGTCTGGCTTTGTTGTTGGTTACAAAGTGCCACCAATGTTCACAGAAGGGGTCTCTGGTGATCCTCCCTTCCCACCCAAAGGGCTCTTCTGAAAAGCCACCCAGACATCTCTTGGGAGGGAGGGGGTCTCAGGAACATTGTGGTATATAGCACATGGGTCACCTAGTCTTAACAGGGATGCCAGCCTCCAGGTGGGACCTGGGGATCCCCTGGAATTACAGCTCATCTCCAGACTACAGATACCAGTTTCCCTGGAGATAATGGATCCTTTGGAGGGTGGTATCGTATCCCACTGAGGTCCCTGTCCTCCCCAGGCTCCATCCCCAAATCTTCAGGAGTTTCCCAACCTGGATCTGGCAACCCTACACCCCACCAGCCCCTGTTGGGAGCTGGGGAACACCTGGTAACCCTAGGGCTGCAGCAGGAAGCAGAAGTTCCCTTCCCCCTGCTCTTGAGTTAGTGTTCCATGCAAGACTAAGGTGCCATTTCTGCCAGTTCTCTATGGAAATGCCTCCTCTCCCTCCCACCCCCACCCCCACAGACATGCTGCATCCCTGAAGGTTTCATGGCCCTCAAGACTGCCTTTTGGGCAGGAGTGCAGAAAGCTGCAGAAAGTACATTCATAGTACTTTGGGACCAAATGATAATTATTAAATAATGATATGAAATGAACAGATGATCAAAAATCCATAACATACATTTCTGTATTTTTAAGTGTATGGCAAGGTGAAAAATTAAATTTCAGCTAAACACCTTAAGCATTACCATTTCTCCTCCCTTAAGTTTAACTGCCAATGTTTTCTTTATTAAAACACACACACGCTGTACCGTTTAGGAATATTTTTTTTGCTGTGTATTACCTTTCTGTAGTGTGTTTAAATATAGTATGCTCATTCCACTTTAGTTAGATACTTCAGCGTATTTAATTTGATTCCTTACCACTTCAAGGCTTCTCACTGAAGGCACCGTCTTTCCTTGAAGCATTTCTAGGAACCCATTTAAAGATTATTTTCAATGCGCTCTTTAATTGATCAAAGGCTTCACTGTTACGAAACAGAATAAGCTTCTGTGTGGGCCTCTAGAGGGCATTAAACCTAAATCAGAGTCATTCCCACATGCCCTTAATGCTATATACAAACTCCTGTGTATGGAAGCCCACCATTTTTGCCCTCTGTGCTTTAAAGGGGGGGGGATCCCCTATTCATTTCAGTTCCCAGCACTGACTTTCCCCTACACCTTTGCACTACTATCCTGAGAGAAATAAACCACCTATTTTTAATGTACACAAATGTACAATTCTGCTTTACCGCCTCATGCAGTCACCGAGCTTTTCTTAAGAATAACAAAACAACACACCCCTGGCCACGCTGATTCAAAATAGCAGCCTTATTTGGTGTAAAGCTGACACAGGGAAGCATGTCCATCCTTCAGCCCACAAATTTCACTTGGAGCTGTACATGCAGAAAAGGGGGCAACTGCCCTGTGGAATAGTCACTGAAGATTAATGGTGGGAGAAGAAAAATGATACAGAGCAGGCAGAACAAAATATGAACCACCCACGCAAATAAAGCCAGACAAGGGCTCATTTTTAAAAGTCAGCCCAAACAGCAGGATGGCTTTGAGGGGGGAAAAAACTCAGGGCCATTGCGGTGTAATTTTGCATATGAGCGCTTTCAGGAAGCATGAATAGAAAGAACCCAAACAGTAACTCTATTTTTCACACTTCTTTTCAGGGGTCCAACTGGTAAGGTAGGATTTAGCACTTAATTCCTGAACTTTTATGTGGAAAATGAGGAATTTACACCTTAAAAGGAAATTGCTTTTCAATCTCTCATAAATTTTGAAATATATATATATATATATATACATACACACACACACACACATATATAATATATATACATATATATATATTAAGTAACATTCTTCCCTTTCCATTCCCAGCACATAATAAATAGCATGCCCACTTTCAAGTACCTCTTTCTCAGGATAAATGTAGGCCAGGGGTAAAGAAACAGACAGAGAGGAGTGCTCAAAGGAGGAAAAGGTGTTCATTTAAGTGTTTGTTGTCCTTACTGGACTTTAATTTCATTGTCAAAATGAAAACACCTACAAATATATACTTTTCTATATTAGTTATTGACAGAAATTCACTGCTGAGCATGATTCTTCATGTGGGAAGTGATACATTGCAGGGTCATGATTTGCAGTAATGGTATACCAAAATTAATATACAACAGTATGTTTCTGTGTGCTAGAGTACAGGCCTTTTAGAGAATATCCCAGTAAATTGTGCACTGAAATGAGATACTGTGTTTAATGGTAATCATCTGAAGTTTAGAAAGTATTGTGATACGGTGTGATTACAGAGAGGCAAATTTTGCATAGTGCATGCTGAAAATAGTCTTCAGTAGCCAGATTAATTTCTGAATGTCTACTAGAAAGGTAGTAGGAACTCTGGATATAGGCTTCTTAATAGTGTTGTCCCTGCGCAGAAGAATTTAGAACATGGATGGAAATGATGACACCATCAGTATGCATAGAGTCTTCAGGTTACCAGGGCTGCCGCTCCCTTCGTTATGTGGATGAGATCCTTCTTACCAGTATTGACTGTGTGTTACTGACCAGAGCAGAAAGGATGGCCAGTGTGATGTTATGCCTTTTATGGAATGTTCTCTGAGGTCCTTGGTGCTGCTGTTTATGTCTCATATGTTCATTTGGGTGAATTCTGCTCCTATCGTACCACTCCACTGAGAAAACTCTGAAGCATTCCTATAGGCTCAGAAGCCTTCTTCCAACTGAAGGCTCCTTGGAGGATGGTTGAATCCACCCCAAAGTCTCACAGAAGCCTAGTCTTCATGACTCCACCCAGTCCTCTAAGGCTTCTAAGACAGAGCATATTTCAGCAATAGCATCAGTTTGTGCCAAGACCTAATGATTGATCCCGATTTCATTTCAGAGAAGCTATGCATTCTGGAATTGTCTGGTTGTCTGGAATCCAGTTTAAACAAAATTCATTGCAGACATTTTTGAAATCCAGAAAGAAATCTGGATTATTTTTGACTTTGCTGACTACTTTAGATGCCACTGGGAGAGAGTGAATACAGAAAGCATTAGTCTTGGGTCTACAAAAGGTAACTGCATGAGTACAAATAAAAATCAAAACACATGGGAGAAAAAATACCGAACTTAAACTTCTTTATTCTCAAGAGCCCACGGAAGCAAAAAACCATCTTGAAAGTAGCATATGAATTTAGCATTGATTTTTAAGGTTGGGGGGGGGGTGGCTTCAAAAGAGGTGTGTGCCCAGCAAAACACTCCTGGGAAGATGCTATATATAGATTCAGATAACCCATGGGCACTTAAAAGCTGACAGCAGGGGTCATTTCATAGAAAAAGAGCTAGGGGGACTCATTAGCATAACTCATTAGCATATGCCACACCCCCTGACATCACCGGAAGTGTGTCCTCCCCACAGCCGACGGCGACCTCCAGCAGGCACCAGCAGGGAGCTCCAGGCCCCGCCCTCCCGCACCTCACCCGGGGGGATGGTGTCCCCCCCCCAAATGACCCCTGGCTGACAGTATAGTGACTGCACCATATGGGAAGGCAGTGTTTGAAACCCCTGAGGACTCATTCAAGACCAGTGTTTTTTCAGCCCTCAAAATATACTCAAACATTTGTGGAACTGAAGGGTACTGTAGAACTGAAGGGGACTTAACCACATGGCTACAAATGGCTGCTTCCCCAGGCAGTTACAAGAACTATAGTTTTTAAGTGCCCATCATGGGCTCCGGTCACACTGGCCGGAAAATGCGGGGGGAAGCGTGGCTGTTTGCCCCGGGGCTAAATAACGTGCGGTTGCATGATCCGACATCCCGTGGAGGTCCTGTGGAGGTCCCAAGGTTAGGGGGGAGGTGCCGATCACACCACAGGCAAAGGAGCGGGGCGGGGCGGCAAACGGGGTTGTGTTTGTTTTGTTTAAACTGAAGTGTGTGCATGCTCCATTGGGTGCTTGTGCGCATCCCGTGGAGACTTAATAAAAACCTTTGTGCACTCTTCAGAGTCTGTTTCAGGTGGGTCTTCCGAGGGTCAAATGACACAGCCCCTGTCCCCCTATAGCCGCCCTTCCCCACTCCCGTTCCTTCAGCCTCCTGTCCCCCAAACCACCCCTCAACCCCTCACTCCTCCCCCTTCCTTGATCTGCTGCGTCCTTCTGCCCTTCTCCCCTGACCCAAATCTCACTCTCAGCCCCCCCCCCTCTTTCCTGTGTTGCGTTTCATCTGGCTGCTCTCCTTTTCTCTGCACGACTCAAGTCTTAGCGAGCTGCTCAGTTGTGTGGTTTTGTTTTTTAAACTACAGTTTGTGCATGCTCCGTTGGGTGCTTGTGCGCATCCGTGGAGACTTGGGGGGGGAACCTTTTTGCTAGGGGACATGGGCAGGCACCGGAACTACCACCGGAAACGTGATCAGACGCACGCCCTTGTCCCATGGTTTCCAGAAACTAGAACCTCCGAGGTACTAGTTTTTTACTGCCCGTTTTCCACGGGAAGCCTCGGTTGAGCCATGGGAGCTCTACACTTCCCAGATGTGGCGGTGAGATCGCACCCGGAAAATCTGCCTATCTTCCGTCCCTGTAGCGTGGCTAATGCTCCGTGTGACCGCAGTCACCTGTTTGACTGAATGCACCCTAAAAACTGCTAAAGGGAGATAAACATGGGAAGTGAGTGAGAAAAATGTCTTCCTTCATGTGTTGTTCTATACTTGATTGACAAAAAAAACTTCCAGACTATTGCTCTTCAATGACAATAGATTGCACATGAGAAGTAAGTGGAATTTAAGAGGTGAGTCATATGTTAGTTTTGTGGATTTAGCTTAGGGTTAGTAGGCCCTCTTCTCTCACTGGCAGGGGGTGGGAGGGAGCTCTCCAGGAGTGGAAGAATGGGGTGACATCAGCGTGCATGATGTCCCTGGCATGATGATGTCATGCAGAAGTGATGTCATCATACCAGGGATGCCATGTGGTGAAGCTCTGGTATTTTGGGCAAAACTCTATGATTACCATAGAGTTTTGCCCGAAATACCAGTGTCACCAGGCAGCGTCACCAGTGTGATGATGTCACTTCTGTGTGATATCATCACACCAGGGTCGTTGCGATGGGTAGTGGCTATTGAGGGTGGGGCTTTCTCCACTGACCAGCTGGCCAGCAGAGGGCAGGAGCCTGCCAAATCAGGGGACCCCCACTCCCACTAGGGGGCTGGCAATCCTAATTTAGCTGTTAATGTGACAGGCCTATTTATGTGAATTATATGCATATTACCATAGTAAGGTATTCATGGAAGACACAAGGCTGTTCATATGAACAGGCCACAATGACCAAACTTTGAGTTCTTTGAGAAAGTGAATAATTCTGTAGACAATGGTGACCTGGTAGACACTGTATACCTATACTTTCAAAAGGCTTTTGACGAGGTACCTCACCAAAGACTCCTGAGTAAACTTAGAAGTCATGGGATAAGAGGACCGGTTCTCTTATGGATTAAACACTGGTTAAATGACAGTATTCAAAAGTAGGCATCAATGGACAGTTCTCACAATGGAGAGAAGTAAGCTGTGGGATCTCACAACAATTGGTATTGGGGCCAGTATTGTTTAATTTATTCGTAAATTATCTGGAACTACGGGTGAGTAGTGTAGTGGCCAAGTTTGCAGATGACATAAAACTATTCAGAAGGGTGACTGTGAAGAGCTCCAAAAGGACCTCCACAAACCCGGTGACTGGGCAACAATGTGGCAAATGAATTTCAATGTTGGTAAGTGTAAGGTGATATACATCAGGACAAAAAAACCAACTTCTAGTATAAGCTAATGGGGTCTGAGTTTGCTGAGACTGAGAGGGGAAAAGATCTCGGGGCCGTAGTGGATAGCTCAATTAAAATGTCAGCCTAGTGTGGTGCAGCAATGAAAAAGGCAAACTCTATGTTAGGGATTATTAGAGAAAGGGCCGATATTGTAATGCCCCTGTATAGATCTATGATGCAGCCTCATTTGGAATACTGTGTACAGGTCTGGTCACCGTATCTCCAAAAGGACATTGCAGAGCTGAAATAATACAGAGGAGGACAACCTAGATGATTAGGGGGTTAGAGCACCTTCCCTATGAGGAACGGCTGAAGAGTCTGGGACTTTTCAGTTTAGAAAAGAGATGATTCAGGGGGGACATTATACCTGGGGTGGAGAGAGCTGACAAAGATAGATTTTTCTCCCTCTCCCAACATACTAGAACTCAAGTGCATCCAATGAAGATGATGCACAGTAGATTCAGGACAGAGAAAAGGAAATACTTCTTTACAGGGAGAGTGATTAAAATGTGGAATTCACTGCCAGAGGATGTAGTGATGGCCACAGGAATAAATATCTTTAAAAGGGGATTAGATAAATTCATGGAGGATAAGTCTATCAGTGGCTACTAGCCATGGTGACTGAGGGGAACCTCCACATTCAGAGGCACTTATCCTCGAAATCCCAGAGCCAGGAGGCCACATCAGGGAAAGGCCTCGGCCTCTGTGCCCTGTTGATGGGACTCCAGAGGAACTGGCTGGCCACTGTGTGAGACAGGATGCTGGACTAGATGGACCACTAGTCTGATCCAGCAGGGCTCTTCTTATGTTCTTATACATTTAACCCCTTTTCACTGAAAGCAGAATGAGAATCTTGACTACCTCTGTTTCACTGTAATACATCTGCTGTGGTTCTTCTGGTTGGATACATTATTTTTATTTACTTATTTCCCACTCTACTATGGAAGTTTGCTGGGAGCCCTTGAGCCAGTCACATACTCTCAAACTAACCTAACTCACGGGATTGTTGTGAGGAGATCTGTCTTATCACATGGAATTCACTGCCACAAGAGGTGATGGTGGCTACAAGCATGGACGGCTTCAAGAGGGAATTAGATAAACATATGGAGCAGAGGTCCATCAGTGGCTATTAGCCACAAGGTATAGATAGGGGACGAGTTCAGACTGGCAGTTTGCCCCAATATAGGCACGTGCCAAAAACGTTTCACAAATGGATTAAAGGGCCAGTTCACACAGGCACAGCTGTCTGGCATTCCCCAGCCGTACTCAACCCGTCTTGTAACGCTTCTCTCCTAAGTTTAAAAAATACCAGGTGAAAGTGGTAGCAAACCCTGGAGAGCGCGGCACCAACAAAGTGTGAATGCCAAAAGCTGCAATTTGCTTGTGCGCTTAGGCGCATATTTCCAGATTACCTTACAGCAGCGCCTCTGCCAGGGGCGGGCCAACAGTGCGAACGCTCCCTTGCACCTCCTCCCTGGTATACTCCCACATCAGTTGGTGCATTGTGACCAGGAAAACCCGGAACAGTTTGTACCGGATGTTTTTGCCACGACTCCCTCGGCCAGGAACTCTCAGTCTGGGGCAAGTGATGCACTGTATTCTTTGTGCTGGGGGGGGGGACAACAGTGGGAGGGCTTCTAGTGTCCTGGCCCCACTGATGGACCTCCTGATAGCACCTTGTATTTTTGGCCACTGTGTAACGGAGTGTTGGACCAGATGGCCCATTGGCCAGATCCAGCATTGGCTTCTCTTATGTTCTTATGTTCTTACTAGGAATAAGGCTCGTTGTGGGGGGAAAATACAACGAGCTCTAGAAAGAGGGTGGAGGCAATGATTTTGTATCTTGCAGGCATAGTAAACACAGAGTAGTGTTTTGCAGTGTAAAGAACTAATGTGGAAGTGAAGAACAGATACTTTATGGTAGTAGAGAGTAATTGTTGTCTGTGGTCCTGGACACATTTGACAGTTTTGGAGTGTGGTGTTCGTGGCAGTGTACCTGTCTGAGGTCCCACCCCTCCTCAAATCCACCCTCTCCAGGCTCCACACCTGAAATCTCCAGGAATTTCCATGCCTAAAGTTGGCAACTATATCTCCTCCCTTCTCAGCAGCCTTTTCGTAGGCAAAGTTCTGTCTTTCTCGTTACTGGGGAGCAAAGCAGCTTACTTCATTCTCCTCTTCTGCACTGTGATCTGTACAGCAACGCTGCAAGGTAAGTTAGGCAGAAAGTCTGTGGCTTGTCTGAAATCACCCAGGCAGCTTCCATAGGGAGGCTCCTGGTGAACAGCAGCAAGTAGCCAGGGCTAGTGAAGTAATGCCAGTCAGGAGGCATGAAGTCACCCTGAGAGTGCTGGCAGGCCTAGGGTTGCCAACAAAGACAGATTGATGCAAAGGAGGATGGGAAAGTCTGCATATCTCTATTTTGCCTTAAACTGGTTTTGATGCCAGAAGAGTGAGAAAATGATGCCAGCAGAGTGAGAAAATGCCAGAGGCTCTGGGTGGGTGCTTCAAGATGCACCATACAGTTCCCAAAGATTTTCTAAAACTCTACTCTGTCCACATTCATTTTCTACACTCACAGCAATACATCCTCAGCACTTTGAATTAGCACCAAAGCTTTAAGAGATTTCCAGCTGTCACCTGGAGATAGGCAACAATGGTATTCCAGGAAGAAATGGCTTGTTTGGAGGGTGGGGTCTATGGCATTGTATCTGTCTGAGGGCCCCCTCTTCCTCTGGCTGGCATCTTTTCCTATCATTTTTTGCCTTTTGGTATTCTGCTTGTGGTGTGATTCTTTCTTTTCTTCATGGTGTGGCATGGTTGTGTTATTGGCTTTGTTTCTTGTGTTTTGGGTGAGGACATATTTTACCTCAGGATACACCAGGTCACATATGCAACTGACATTTCCAACTGTCTGGGGGGGAGTTTGAGGTGCAGAATGGAGTGAGGTCCAGCTTCCATATGCAAATGACCTTGAAATGCTGGCCTAATCAGAGAAGAGTAGCCTAGGCTGCAGTGGGTGGGAGAGAAGAGCGGACCCAGAACCCATCCAATGCCAACTGATTACTCTTGAGTGGCAGTTCATTTGCCAACGGGTGATATGGTACTCTTCAAGGGCCAATGGGAGAGCCTGGAAGCATGAATAAATTACTAAGCCTTTTATATATATAAGATGCCCTTATGATAAAATGGAGAGGAGAATGATGTAAGCTAGTCTGGGCTCATTTAGAGAGAAAGGCAGAGTATAAATGAAGAAAACAGATTAATAAATGGGATGTTTCTTTGCCTTACAAAATTAAATTACTGCCTTTTACTCCAGATTCGTCTTCTGTTTCAGGCTGAAATTAATTCATTTCCAGGTTACCATCCAACCAATCACTTTCCAGTGATTCCACTCAATTATTTTCTCCACCAAAACTCCTCACTTGGCAATTGCCTTTTCCTACGTCCCATAGGGACTTCATCAGGGTATCTATACGGAGGAAGCAGATATCACATCTGGGACTTTTGCTGGCCACAGAAACCCCAAAGCAATCTTCAAGTACCAGTCAGAATAAAAATGTGGCAGATATTTAGATAGGATGTAGGGCTGTAAAATATATTTGAGAATGATTCTACTGCTTCTTGCATGGGATGATTACAACAGCCCTGAATGCTAGTACATTAAGATTCATTCGTTGGTAGTTTTGGATTTAATCAAAGATTGGTTGGCAATACGTTTAGCAGCATTCATGACCTGATTTATTACTGAACTTGAAGGGCCAGAGATAAATGGCAATGTAGCTATGTACTTTTTCCAGATATCATTTCCAGATATTTTTCATACTAACCTCTAAAAACATTTTCAGGTCCCATCCTATGGAGCTAAAATTCTGAATCTCCCAAAACTAAACTTATTTATTTTTCACATTTATATCCCGCCCTCCCCAGTATCAATATGTCACAAGCTAATGATTTGTATCCCAAACACAATATATGCAGAATTACCCAAGTCTAAGCCCATTTAGATCAATTCTACATAGGTTTCACTGAAAGGTACACATCAGGAAGACCTCAGTTCCCACGTCTCCTCTGTCATGAATCTACTTATCTTTCCGATAAGTACAGAAAAGATAAGACAAAATGAAGGCTGAAGGACTTTGAATTGTGCCTTAAAATTTTAGTTTTATTATGGGATGCTCTGGGGGCTCTCTTAAACAGTTAAATCATTGGATAAAAAGATAAAAAACTTAGCATAACCGACTATGTTCAAAATTATAATAGCAATTTAAGATTAACATTTATATAAGCTATTGTTATGATCTCCTATACTTGAGGTTTTAGTTAGTAGTGGTTTTCTTTTCTTTCTCCCTAGATGTAGTTACCCTTTCCCAATTTTTCATTGTAGTTTGTAGTCTATAAAAAAAATGCAATAAAACATCCCCTCCGGGTGGCCTAAAAAAAAAGAAAGAAAGAATCTCACTCCCTTTAGTTGCTTGAATCTAGCTGAATGATAGGCAGGGAAGAAAAAAAAAATTCTCACATTGTCCTTTAGAGAAAATGTTAATCCATAATGATAAGGCTTCAACATCACCAGCACCTCCTCATTCCTGATCTCATTCATTATGTCTGCCATAAATCCTGCACTTGCGCTATGTGCTGTGGTACTAAATAGCCTCAGGGAACTGGACCTAATGTCACTTGGTATGATATAACAACCTGCATCCCTATTTTCTTCTGAATAGGCATGTGCACCAAGAAAAAAAATCATTAAACTTTTGTATCCAAGGTTCATGGGGAATTTTCCCCATAATTCCTTATGTTCATGTAGGATATTAGCAGCTCAGGATTCAAATCTGTACGGTTTTTTGGGTTCTAGTGCTTTGGGACCATCACTTTCAATAGGTAATCTACTGGAGGGTCTGGGGCAACTGTTTATTAAAGTAATGGCATCAAATTTGCTTGGATCATACTACTCCCAAGTTTCTAGTGAATTGGACCAAGGCTTTTGATTTTACAGACCTCCAAAGTAGATGCCTCTTGGAACAGGCTCAGTTCTCTGCACTGATTCCTATTGCGGGGGGGGGGGAGTGCTGTATTCATTTGAAATCCTACTCTTACAGTGACTGGGTGCCAATTAAACAAAAAATCCTTTCTGCTGAAAACTCTGTATTTGCCATGTGCCCTTGTTTTGGTCTGTTTCACAAAGTGAGGAAGCAGATCAGCAGCTTTTCCATCATTCCCTATGGGGGATTTTTTTTTTCAATGAAGTCAGGAGAAGCTGTTTTTCAACTAAAAGTAAGTGACACAAAAATTGCAAGAGTGAAGATTGCTTGTCCCCTCAAGACCACCCAAGCTTCAAGTGAACTGGACCAAGGGTTCCAATTTTATAGGCCCCCAGGCATTTTCAGAGGGAAAAGTCTCTACCCCTAGAAAGGAAGGAGGGGGTTGGATGGCTCTTTTGCTATTATTGTCTACTGAAGACTGAGGCAGGCTGGAGTTGCTGTTTTCAACTAAATGACACCAAAATTACAGGGGAGTGGGGACTACCTGTCCACCCAAGTTTCAAGTGAATTGGACCAAGGGTTCCAATTCTACAGGCCCTCAAACAAGCCCCCCCCCTTCTGCCATCCTATTTGCAGAAGGAGAAAGAGCCCACCCCCACAAATGAAGGAGGTAGGTGATTCGCTGGGAGAGCAGGGATCTGACTGGAAGAGAGAAATGCCATTGCCCAGGAAATCCATGGGATCAAAGAAATAGATGAGAATGTGCTGCATTACTGGTAAGCACTTGAACTTGAGGGGGGATAGATTGTTTCAGGGAAGGGGGTTTCATAATACCAACAATCTCAGATTTGTATTATTCTGGGAAATCACTGTACAAACCAAAACCAGCAATTTACATGTATAGCTTTGTCTCTGGAATTTTTTTGTGCACAACCCTACTTATGAACAGGATCTTTTCAAATAAAAGGCTGCTCTACCTTTTGATGAACTCCCACAATGTAGTGTGTAATTTGTTTTGGTTTTTACAAATAGTTTACTCTGGCACTAAACATTATGTGGCTCTCATCCACATCCTCTCTCTTACTCCACTGTCCTTCTAACATAGCTAGCTAGACTTTTTTCTGTTCCATCAAGATAGATTCAGGTGGGGTAGCCATGTTGGTCTGAAGCAGCAGAACAAAGTCTGAGTCCATTGACACCTTTAAAACCAACAAAGTTTTATGCAAGCTATGAGCTTTCGTGTGCACGCGAAGAGGTGAGGAAGTGTGCGTGCACACAAAAGCATAACATTTTGTTGGTCTCAGGGGTCATTTTGTAGAAAAAGAGGCACAGGAGCTCATTAGCATAACTCATTAGCATAACTTATTTGCATATGCCACACCCCCTGGCATCACCGGAAGTGTGTCAGAAGGCAACACCCACCACTCAGGCTCCACTGGACTGTTTTGAATTGCTAGCTATTGGGGGGAGGGGGAACGTGCAGATCTGTCCTCACAGAGGAGGGAGAGCTTGTACCTGAATAAAACTTAGTCTTAAAGGTGCCACTGGACTGTTTTGGACTGAGGGGCCAGGGGGAGCTCTGCAACTTACCTGGCTGCTTCTTGCTCTGACTGAGGACTGCTGGGAGCAGGGGGCGGGGCTTGTTGCATGTGCCCGCCCTCTGGGCTCTTTACTGCCGGAGCTCCACTCCTGTGCGCTCCTGCAGGAAATGACCCCTGGTTGGTCTTAAAGGTGCCATTGGACTCAAACTTTGGTCTTCTGTTCCATCAGTTTTGTTTCTCTACAATTGATGGCTGAGTGCTGACCTCTGCTGTGAGGGTCATAAATTTCAGGTATTGCCACTCAGAAGACCTCCAAAGTGAGTATCCAAGAACTTTTTCCCAGAGGTTTGTAGGGGGAAGCACACCAAATCTGTCTTATCTGTATTCTTCAGTTCCCATCTGCTAGTCCCCCCTCCCCACTTAGTATGGCCCGCCTAGCCTCAACTGGAGCCTGAGCATTTTTTCTACTGTGTGTCCACTTTGTGGAATGTGGAGAGAGGGGTGCACCCTCTTTAGACATTTGTTGATATGCCAGGATTTTAATAGAGTATAGACCCTTTGGGGGAAGAGGGCATTATTTGGAGTTTTATTTTATTCTGTATGTTTCTGCTTTGTAAACCACTTTAGATATGAGGAGAGGTGGGATATAAATAAATGAACACTGTACTCTCTTTATTACAGTCCCATCAGAGCACCATCATCTGCCTTTAGTTACCCTTCTGTCTAGGGTTGCCTACTCTGGGGTGGGAAATTCCTAGAAACTTGAGGATGGCGCCTGGGAAGGGCCAAGTCTGGAGAGGGGAGGAAGCTAAGTGGGATTGTGATGCCAGAGAGTCTGTGCTGCAAAGCTGCCCTTTTCTCCAGGGGAACTGTACTCAGCTGTGATTCTGAGAGAACTCAGGACCCCACCTGAAAGATGGCAACTTTGCTTCTTCCTGTTATGTTTATTATTACTTAAAAGAACTTGACAATGTTGTAAGGTCAGTGGGCATTCAAAAGTCTCATGGCAACATGCCCAGTAGTACTAACAGAAATACATGCATACACTCCCAGGATAGTTATGCTATAGGCTCATGAAATAATCTCAGTGACATCCTATAACAAAACTATAATTGTTGTTAAGTGGTATCACTAGCCCTCCATCAGAGACTGCACCTAAATTTAGTGGTGGGGGGGGCCTCTGATCATAAGGACTTATTCTGAAACAAGATCTGTTACAGAAAACCAGGAATCAATGAAGTTATGGCCAGAATGGTCAAGGGTGTTCCTTTAATTTCTATTTCTTCTGAGTGCTTCTAATGTTCCACTTTGTCTTTGCCTTTTGTGTATCACCTGCTTTCAGGACAATGTGATCCTCGTGCCACTTTATTGAGCCTAAAATGAACACCCTAGCAGGAGCAGCTTTCTTAATGATTCAGGCTGGTAGCTACCACGCTAGTTGGTTTCCTCAAGATTTCAGGTTTCTGTTTCTCAAAAGCAAATTTCTAAATGTTATGAAAACATATGGTAAGATTTATTCCACAGCCCCAATTCCAAGGACCTTGTGTACCACAGAAGACTGCAGACCACCTACTGGATTATCTGTTCCAAAAAAAGAAACAAAACCAACTGAGGTTGTAGTGTTGTTAATGCTTATCATGTGCCTATCAGCTCTCATGCAGGATTAGGGTAAGATAAAAAGAGAGAGTGGTCATTTCCACATTTGCCTGCCACTCCAGATTTTCTCAGTGTTTGAGTCAAGGCAATTTAAGTCCATGGCAAAACAGTATCCAAATAACCCAGGGCAACAGCAGGCTGAAACCGGGCTGACCGCTGAAGGGAGGTGAGGTAATGTAATGAAGGGGGGGGAGAGAAACCAGAATAAAAAGAAGGTTGAACTCGATTTTAGTGCAGAATGGGGGGAAAACCTGGATTAAAAATAAGGTTAAATTTTATTTTAGTGCAGAATTGCTTGAAGGACCATCAGTGGCTATTAGCCACAAAGTATAGATAGGAATTCTCGGTCTGGGGCAAGTGATGCTCTGTATTCTTGATGCTTGGGGGAGGGGGCAACAGTGGGAGGGCTTGTAGTGTCCAGGCCCTACTGGCGGACCTCCTGATGGCACCTGGTAGTTTTGGCCACTGTGTGACAGAGTGTTGGACTGGATGGGCCTTTGGCCTGATCCAACATTGGCTTCTCTTATGTTCTTATTATTAAAAGGAGAGTGCAGAAAGGGCCACTAATGTTGGACTAAGTATGGAATATACTCACAGAAGATACATTTTGTCCCTCAGAAGATGCATGAGTGTCTCAAAGGTTTGAGATAAAGCATGAACAACTACTGATTTAGACCATAATAAGTAACTTTGTATACTTCAAATGTCAATTTTCCTAATCTTTGCAGGAGGAAGAGGAAGTTAATCCAGATAATTTGAAGGCTTTTTTGCAGTGTTATGAATCCACAGCCATCAGGCAAAATCACTTTCTAATGCAGTTCTGTTTTTCCTGGTTCATTTTCCTACCAGGAGCAGTCTCCATTGCAGTTGCAATGATACCGTTTGCTTGCACAAATTTGCCTAACAAGTATTCAGGGTTTGCATACTAATAGCTAATGCTAATGTAAAAATAACAACAACGTGACTAGGAATGATCATGGAACAAGACATCAAAGCATTGAAGGAATTTTAAAAAATTGGCCAAAGTTTGACCGTAGAAATGGGCATGCAAGGAAATTTAGAAACAGCACCAGACATTCTTTACTGTTTGCTTGTTTGTTTTAAGTGGCAGGCCTTGTTGGTCCTTTATTAGCTCATCCCTTCCCTCATGGTAACTGATTTTCTTCATCACTTTGCTTATTATGCTATTCTGTAATTACTGAGACCTTTTTAAAATAATGGGGAGTTTCTTTTTTTTTAAGTTTATTTTCATTTTCATATTAAATACATACATCCATATTACATACTTCATCAAATTCACTTATGGAGTCTTATTCATCCACATTAATCCACTTATACAGACGCTTCCATCTTTCCATAAATACTTTTTCATCCTTTCCTTGAAGGATTAAGCTTAATTTATCCATCTCTGCTATCTCTAGTAACCTATCAACTAGGTCATCCAGTTTCGGTATATATTCTTGCTTCCAAAATTTGGCTAACAAAATCCTTGCAGATGTCAATATATAAATTATCAGGTATTTATCTTTCCACCTATAACTCTCTGGTAACATATTTAGCAGTACTAATTCAGGGGATAACATTGTTTTAATCCTAGTTATTTCTTGAATTGTTTTCTGCACCATCCTCCAAAAACCTTGTATTTTTGCACATCGCCACCACATATGATAAAATGTACCTATGTTGTTTCCACATTTCCAGCAATTCCTAGAAAGTGTTGGGTTACATTTAGCTATCCTATCTAGTGACCAGTACCATCTATGATAAATTTTATAGATATTTTCTTTATAGTTGACACTTCTCATCAACATTATCGACTTCCAAGTTTTTCCCCAACTTTCAGCATCTATCTTATGTCCTATATCTTTTTCCCATACCACCATTACATTATTAGTTACATCATCTTTCATCCGTTCCTCCAGGTGATATTTATATAATCTCTGTATCATTTTATCACTGCTTGATGCCCAGATTTTATCCAGTTGTGATTTACCGTCCTCAAAGCTTATTTTCGCATCTCTCAAATACCTGGATTGTAGTTGTATTATTTCCCATCCTGACAACTCAGTCATGTAAAGGGCTGACAACACTGCTCGTGGTTTTAAGTTATTATTCATATCTAACAGGGTACCATAACTTTCTCTATCGCATGCTTTGATGAGGGATGGTTTAACGAAAGCCTCTAGTGGAGATACCCACCTTGGTGTCTTTGTGTATTGTCTTTCCTTAAGACTATTCCACACCCACGTCAATGCTCCTCTTAATATATGGTGCTTAAAGTTATAATGCACCTTGTCTTTCCCATACCACAAGTAGGCGTGCCACCAAAATAATGGGGAGTTTCAATGGAGTTTCAATGACCAATGGTTTCAAATAAATAAACTGAATGGTACCTTTCTTGTATCATCATGGTAGTGTTTGTTTGTTTTTCCTTCAGAGAACTAGAGCAGTTTCAAGAACGACTATCTGTTTTTCATCCCCAATTAGAAACTACATTTGCTAAATGTTAGCAACCCTGTTACAATTTGAACTAAATGGCACGAAATGTTGTTTGAGCCTGCTGATATCCAGTTGTTTATTTATTATTTAAGTTATTTATAGTCCGCCTTTCTTGCCAAGGCTCGAGGCAGATTACACATAGTGTAAATTAAGTACAGTCAACAGGATGGGGCATCCAATGAGCAATGCAATAGGGTTTGGGCTCCGGAAATCAGAAAACAAGTAGAAATCTCAAACAGCTGAAACAAAGTATGAGCTTTTAAACAAGATACGTTACGTGGCATAGAAACTACCTAGTCCAAAGCATACTTACAGTGTTAGGTAGCAATACAAAAGAGCAAGTCCAGTAGCACCTTAAACAGATAACAAAATTTGTGGTAGGGTATGAGCTTTTGTGAGTCACTGCTCACTTCAGATACAGTGGTGTAGGTCACAGTCCCTATCCCTTTATCAATGCTGTTTTCTAACCATTTCATTACAGTACAGTTCTGTTTACCTATGCCAAAAGCCCTCTTTAATAATTCCATTTTGCATAGATCCACGAAGGTAGCCATGTTGGTCTGAAGCAGTAGAACAAAGTTTGAGTCCACTGGCCCCTTTAAGACCAACAAAGTTTTATTCAAGGTATGAGCTTCTGTGTGCACGTATACTTCCTCAGATACAATGAAATGTAATTTATCAATCCATACATATAAGGCAGAGGTTGAACTGCAAATTAACATACAACATAATGAAGAGGTTTTAATAGATGCAAACAGGAATAACAATCTAAGTTTATAAGGTCATCATTGTTTAGATTTAATTCTGGGGGGGAAATGGGGAAGCAAATAAATATGGCAAAATTGGAGACAGATTTTGCATACTTTGTGGAAAGCCAGGAGAGAGGGAGCCTTCCTAACTTTGTCAGGGAGGCCATTCCATAAGTTGGAGGCCACAATAGAATATACACGAGTACAAGTGGGTTATTGATTTTGCCTATTTGCAGGATGATACCTACAGAAGGCCCTGCTGGGATGAGCAAAGTTGGCATGGTGGAGAATAGGGAAACAGGTGATCCCACAGATAAGAGGGACCAAGGCCATGAAGGGCTTTGTATGTGATACTCAATACCTTGAATTGAGCTCAGTAATTAATGGGAGTGACTGCAGTGATGCGCATGATCTGCTTAGCTCCCAGTAATTACCTAGCTACACTATTTTAAACTGGAATCTCCAAATTAAACTGGAGTCTACATTGGTGAAAAACCTATGTAGAGTGCATTACAGTAGTCTAGTATTGATATTACCATGGAATGGATCCAATTGGCTGAGTCAAGGTAGGGAGCCATCTTGCAAGCTATACTGAGACCGATTTCCCACAAGCTGCTGCTCCGCACTTGTGCTGCCCTTTCCCCCGATTACATTAGTCAATTTCCCACTACTTGCTGTACAGCCGCATTTTGCCCAGCAGCTTCGCCCAATTTCCCCCACATCTACTCGATCCTTAAAAAACAGGATCGAGTAGAGGCGGGGGAAATTGGGTGAAGCCGCGGGGCAAAATGTGGCTGTGCAGCAAGTAGTGAGAAATTGACTAATGTAATTGGGGGAAAGGGAAGCGCGAGGGCAGAGCAGTGGCTTGTGGGAAATCGGTCTGAGTGTTTTTTGCAGCCATCTTTATATGCTTTTCCAGCAGTAATGCTGGATCCAGTATAACCCCAGGATAAGGCTCTTAACTGAGTCAGCAAGTGTTAGCTAAACCCCATCAGAAGTGGGAAACACATGGTCCTTCAAGAGAAATGCCTTCCCAACCAGCATCACTTCCATCTTGTCTGGGTTTAGTTTCAATGTATTTACTTCCAGCCTTTCAATCACAGCAGTCAGGCAGTGGCTCAGGATCTCTACTGTATAACCAGGGGGTTTAGATATGGATATGTAAAGCTGGGTGTCATCTCGTTATTGATGATATCCAGTTCCAAAGCTATGAATGATTTCTCCTAAAGGATTTACATAGAGGTTGAATAACATGAGGGATAACACTGCACCCTCAGGAACTCCACAACACAAGATAACTTCCAAACTGAAGATAACTGGTCTCCAGTGGCAACTCTTTGAGTCCAATTTATGAGGAATGATTTAAACCAGTTCAAGACACATCCCCTACCTATTTCCAAATGCCTCAATAGGATGGTATGATCTACTGTGTCAAAGGCTGCAGATCCAGAAGGAGCAACAGAGAAGCATGACCTTTGTCTACATTCATGTGGAGGTCATCAGCTAAAGCCACAAGAGTTGTCTTGGTTCTGTAGCCCAGCCTGAAACAACAGTGGAAAGGATCTAGAGCCTGTGAGCTATCCAGGAAGACCTGGAGTTGGTCCGCTACTGCTTTTTCAATCACTTTGCCTAGAAAGGGGAGATTAGAGACTGAGCAATCATTAGCAATATCATTTTTATCTAGGGATAGTTTTTGAGTAGTGGACCAATGGCCACCTGGTTGAATGCTTGAGGGAAAGTGCCCTGGGTTAGTGACAGATTTATGATAGTCATCAAGGACTCATTTAAATGGTTTTTGCATAATTTTAGCAGCCAGGATAGGCCAAGGGTCCATTGAGCATCTTTTGGCCTTCACCAGTCCCAGGTTCCTGTCAACATCCATCACAGTAACTAGGTCAAAATGGTCCATAATCCAACCAGATGATGTATTGGACATTTCATCTACCAGCCATCTCATACTACCAACATCCAGGTCAGAGTGTGTTCATGTTATTTTATCAGCAAAGAACCTCACAAAGGTGTTACAGCTAATTGTCAGTTCCTGAGACAGTAAATGTTTCAATTTAGGAGAGCAGATCACAGGATATCTTAAACAGCTGGGAGAGTCCTGCAGTGAAATAACATTTCTTTGCTGCCATCACTACTGCCTCGTACGTTTTCCAGTGGGTTCTGTAGTGCACTCAGTTGGATTCAGTGCTTTTCGCCATCGTCATTCCAAACATCTTCCAGAAATCTCTAGGTTACCCAACTCCACAGTATAACACAGGGCTGGCTTTCTCCCTAAGGGCAAGAGAGGTTGATGAGGAGCAAACTTGTCAATGGCATCTAGGAGCTTCATGCTCCATGTTTCCATTGCCGCCTCAACAGGGCAAGTGTTTGGAACCCCAAAAACTCCCAGTGCATTTTGGAATGCAGAAGGATCCATGAGCCTCCATGAGCACAACACTTTAACTGGGGGCCCTCCCCCTTTTGTGAGGTGTTGGTGTCATAGTAACCCTTGCCTTTGCTAGACAGTGGTGATCTCTGACCCTGAAATAAGACCTCCTTTCAGAGGTTCAGAGCAAAAGATCAAATCCAAGAGATAGCCTTTTTCATGTGTTGGGCCCCTCAGGATTTGAAAGTGACCAAAGAAAGTGACCAAAGAAAGTGAGAGGCTATAAAATCTTGGGCCAGCCCTGGAGAGGAGCAACTATAATTTCCAAGGAGTTCCCAATTTTTCTTTCTGGAAAAAGAGAGGTTGTGGTGGGTATTTACTTTTCCTTAACTGGAGCAGCTGCTACTTTTAAGGAAATGCTACATGTCCTTGTCAGTAGCTCGACTTTTTCACACTTTATTTCCCTCAGAACTCTCAGGGAAAAACACCATGTGGTGATTTATGGCACTTGAGTTTCTCAAGTTACTGTATAACTTCCTCCACAGAGACTTCGGTCTGTATAAAGGCCATGCTTCAGTTTCCTGTGCCAAGTGCCCTTGGCACAGGAATTCCTGCACCGCTCTCAGTGGTGAAGATGAGGTAAGATTTTCATTTAACCTCTAAGTTATATCAACATCCTTGTCATCTGACCCATTCAAAAGCTTTGTGTTGATCTCTGGGGCATCCCAGTCCAGCACATTGTACAGTCAACCATGTAAGGACAGGGACTAAAGATCCAGAAAAAACTTTCCCCCCTCTGCCCGTGCAAAAAATTGCCCCAGGAACACAGATTTCTCCACATCCAATGTGTATACAGACAAGAGCCAAGCAACAACAGATTTCCTTCCGTTATGGAGGCTTTCATACACACACACACCCTGCCTCCATCTGTAGAGCAAGGAATCATCTTTCTACTGAGGCACTCTGGACAGCATACAAATAAAACCAAGCTGTAAATACAAAACATTTAAAAAAAATTAAAAAATACACCAGCAGCCATAAAACAAGAATGAAAACCCCAACAAAAATGTTTATTACATATTTCATTTGGTACATGTTTATGCCACCTACTTCCTCTATAGACCCCAGGGCATCCTGCATGGCTCTCTCTTCCTCCATTTTATCCCAACCCTGTGAGGCAGGTCATTAACCCTTTAAGGGTAAGTTCTCTCCTCCTCCATTTTATATTCACAACAACCTTCTGAGGCAAAACAACCCTCTGAGAGAAAGCAACTGTCCAAAAGTCACCCAGTAAGTTTTATGAAACAATGAAGATTTGTAGCTGGATCTCCCATATCCTAGAGGGACACTTTAAAGCAGTAACAATAAAATATTTAGATACCTAGATGTTATAGAACATTTAGATATCCATGCTTATATATTAAAAAATGTTCAATGCAAAATGTCAGTTGCACTTAACAGTGATAGCCCATTTACTTTCTTTTTATTAGTAAGCTCTTTTGACCAAAGGTCTTAAGCATAAGAATCAATATAATAAACAATAAAATACATGACAGAATAAAATATTACAATACTCAAATACAATTTCCATATTAACAATATTCACATTAAGAAATTAAAACCCATTTCGGTAGCACCTTAAGGAAATCCACTATTGCCAAAAATATGGCGAAGACTGAGTTATTACTGGATTGGGGTCTGCCAAGAGAGGAGAGGTTACCTAGGATTCAGCCGGAAGCTGGTATTTTGGTCACGATAGATATAATATAGAGACCTCTGAGTGCAGCCCATTGATCTCAAAATAACATGAGATGATCTGTTGTTTCTATTGAACCAGACTCATGACAACAAAAACAATCTGAGAATAGGGTTTTGCCCAAGTGCCCCCTGAATTCTACAGCTGGCAAAACATTCAGTTTGCCAAACATGAAAGCACATCTGTGACGAGGGACTGTAAGGAAATTTAACTACAAAGAAAGGGTTGGAAAGGGAGAACATGCATGCCTTGCACGTGACTGTGTATTAACACTGTCCAAATCAATTACCCTCTTCTCGAAAACACCAGTGGTATAAATCCTCTGGATGGTTGGGCTAAGCAGTAAAACTAGGGTTGCCAAAAGACCAGGAACAAAATGTCCAATACCTCCATGCCACAAGACGTTTCCGCTGCACATATCCATACAGCAAGTCTTGTTAAAGGGACAGGA
The DNA here is from genome assembly GCF_001447785.1 of Gekko japonicus. NCBI lineage: Eukaryota > Metazoa > Chordata > Lepidosauria > Squamata > Gekkonidae > Gekko > Gekko japonicus. The sequence goes on from NW_015169197.1 coordinate 761,360, forward strand.
CAGCTTTTTCCAGACCTCTTGGCAACACAAAATGAAACATTAAATTTAGCTACCTCCAAAAGGAACAAAATAATCTTTACCATATTCCAGGTAAACATCCCTTATAAAGGCATTTTACCTATGGCGTGCATCTGAAGATGGCCAACATCAGCTGATCTTAAACTATCAGCAGGCTGTGTCCAGCTTCTCAGATACCTAGTCAACAGTTAGTGAAGGCTTTCAAAATCAAAACTAGCAATCTGAATCAGACCAAGAATCAAATTGGCAGCCAGTGCAGCTGATATCAAACTGGAGACATATGGACCCCACAACATGTTCCCATTAATATCCTAGCCACAGCATTCTGCACCACCTGCAGTCCTGAATCATTTCAAAGGCAGACATGCATAGTGCATGTTACAGTAGACTATCATGGATTCTTCCAAGAGATTAGTAACTGATACCATGTCCCCCATTTCCAAGAACAGTTGCAGCTGGTAGACCTTCTGAGGGTGCATTCTGACGGACAGCTAATTCCACCATTATGCCAACTCAAATTTGATCCCGATCTTTTTAATCCATCCTTGCATGACCAGACATCCCCTGGGGGAATCGCCTTACCACGCTGCTTCCGCTGTGGATTGTCCAGACGGCTTCCACTGAAGGAGGCATGCGTAGTGGGGGGGGGTTTTTTAAAAAAAACTTTTTGCATGATATCGCTGCCTTGTTTATCCGCGCATGTACAGAATCAAGATTTTTTTTTAATGGCGCCCGTTCGGGATGGTCTGATGTCAGACCATCCCGAACAGGCGCCATTTCTAATTGTGCACAGGAATGATCAGACGGGGGAGAGTCCGCGAGTGGCCCGTTGGAACCGAAGACTCCAGATTTAAAGTAGTGTCTTTTTAGTATGGCTTCAAGGCGCGACAAAATGGGATGCTCATGGAAGACGGACGTTTCCCAGATGTTGATGTCTGGACATTACATTTAAACCCATGAGGCCCTGTGCCTCACGCAGATCTAAAGAGCCATCTGAATGCACCCTGATGAAGATGTGGAATACCAAAGTTAGCAGAAATGGGACAATTAACAGTTGACCAAATATTTTGGAAACTTCCACATTTTCAAGAATTTCAGCATTTGTTATTTTCTACAGGCAGGTGGATCCATTAATGGGTTTAGTTATGTCCGTCTGCCAGTGATCAGTTCCCCCAGAACATTCCACTGTAATATTTTTCTGTGTGCATGCTGTTTCTGAAACATTGCAAAATCCCTCACTGTTGTCCCCATATAATTGCTTGGTAGTTTGCATTGTATAGCAACTCCCAACTGCATAAACAACTGACTACAAAATCTTCCCAAATCCTACATGCATGGCTTCAATATAATAAAGAAAGATCTGTATTGTATAGAATACTAGTAAAATCTTGCCACTATGATAACAGGAGGCAAAGAAGGGATGTATACCGGGGATATCTCTGGGCCAAAGATATTGCTGTGGACTCTGTGGCCAGGCTTCCCCTAACTGGACTCCTGGCTCTCTGATGTGTTAAAAGGCCTGATTACCAATTGCAGGGGAGAGCTGCCAGCCCCCTGATGGGAAATACCTAGAGATTTGGGGGTGGAGCCTGAAGAGGGCAGGCTTTGGGGAGGAGAGGGACTTCAGTGGGGTATAATACCATAGAGTTCACCTTCCAAAGTGGCCATTTTCTCCAGGTAAACTGATCTGGAGGTCTGGAGGTCAGTTGTCTGGAGGTCAGTTGAAATCCCAGAAGATCTCCATCACCTAGTGGTTGCCAGTCCTATGCAGGGGAATAAGGGGGAAACAGAGGTGGTAGAATGCTGAGGTGGCAGAATGCACGGGCCTATTGCAGGCTGGAGATGGAAAGTCATGGAAGCTCATATTTTTTTAATGCTCCCCAAACAAAATCTCCCTGGAAATAAAAAAGCTGCTCAGCAAGCAAAGAGTGGGAATAGAAGCTTTCTTCCTACTGTACTAAGTTTTCTATTTGCACGGAGTTCTAACACAAAAAAAACATTCAAAGCCAGACTCCATCCCTTGTAGTCCAAAGCAGTGCATTCCATTCTACTACACCAGCATTCTAGCACCTCGTACCTTGGCATTTGCCAACAGAGCCTAGTTACCAGGTCTGAGTGACAGAATGTTGAGAATTGCTATTGGATAATCTTCCTGTTCCCAATGGAAGTGATGATAGCACTAAGTTTGTCACTTAGGATTTTTTTTTTTGCCAGAGCCTCTTAGGATCATTTGCATAGCAGAAACAACTAAGAGTGTCTGTGTGTGGGGGGGGGGGTGAGTGTGTAGAACAAATTTTGAGTCCAGTGGCACCTTTAAGACCAACAAAGGTTTATTCTAAGTATGAGCATTTGTGTGTATGCACACTTCCTGAGATATATTGAAATGGAAGTTAACAGTTCATATATACAGGCAGATACCTCTACATAGGTGAATGGCAAATTAGCATACAACTTAATGAAGATGTTTTGGCATATGGAATAAACAGCCAGTGTGTATGTGTGTGTGATATTATCTCATTTTCTGTCATTATTTGTATAAGTCTGATTCCAGGTGTACTAAATGTATGAAAACAATGTTCCACCCACTTGACCAATTTAAAGAAGCTCCTGCTGATACAAAGAAGGAGTTAGAGAATATCATTAAACATGACCAGATGAGGCAGCAGGTAGCTGGAGCTTTCCTTAATGAAAATTTAAAGAGAGTACATGAAAATGATATTCCTCCAATCCAAGAGAATACTAAGTTAAGGACATTCAATTACAACCAAGATCCAATTTAGCACTGAAGAAGTATTGTTTGTTGATCAGGATTTATTGCCTGAAGTGAACTGTTAGGCTGTTGACTAGCAATATAATTACTTTTTGCAGCACACCATGGCAGCACTGTTTATATTTATTTAATAGACAAGACAATATGCTCAGTAGTTTTTTCAGATTGTGCCATAAAGCACCAAAAGCTGAGAATTTTCATAAAATGAATGTGCATGTCTCATGCTTTACCTCCCACCATTATGCACACACAAAAAATCAACACAAGTGGATGAGAATTTCATAACAGACAAAACAGATCGGAACTCTCTCAACAGCAGTCAAAAAATAATAGGCAGGATATAAAAGCATTTTCTCGAAGTTCTCTATGGCTAGGATATGTTAATATTATTCACTGGTATATTTCAATAATTAAAGCAAAATCATTAAAAAGGGCCTTCTTAGCAATTGATGAGGTCCAGTGCTATAAAAAGAAGTAAGAAAACTCCTACAAATGAGGAATAGTAAGACTGTAGGTGTAATAGTAGTAAAATTATATGACTAAACCTTTGAATACCAGCACTAAGATGCAATATCAGGGAAGGCCTTGGCCTCTGTGCCCTTTTTGTTAACCTTCCAGGACAACTGGTTAGCCATTGTGTGAAACAGGATGTTGGGTGAGATGGGCCTCTGATCTGATCCAAAAGGAATTTTCAGAAGTTCTTAAAATGAAGTGAGGGGGGGTGATGGCTTAATGTTTACTGTTGATGTTTTGAAGTCTGTACCATTAGACAGACCATAGTCTGTTGCTGGGCAGATTAGAGCCCTCTATACCGAAAAGGAGAGGAGTGGGAGGAAAGAAAGATGTAGGAGAAAGTAGAACGTGGACGGTAAGAAGGACAGAGAAATAAAATCTCGTGTTAAGAATCCTGCCGTGAGTTGTTTCCTTGCCTGTATCAAGCTACAAAAGTGTATGTACATTTTTTGTCCAGATATGCTTGCCAATTGCCATACTCACCTGCCCACTGCTGCCGATGGTCACAGCTGGGGGGGAAGGGAGCAGGAAATGGTATCTAGCCCTGGAAGTGATGTCACATTCAGGTAACGGTTTTACCATAGAGATTTGGTAGGTGCCTACAGCATTGACTGGAAGATTCCAGAGTCACACATAGCCGTACTTCAGATATCTCTTGGGGTTGCAAGTGCTGCTCTGGGCCCCCTGTGTCCACATCACCAAGATGGAAAGAACTTGTGATGAAGGGAGGGGCACAGCTTCAAAGGTCCCAGTTTCAAGGTAAATAATATTGAATAGTAGCCCCTGACCTGGATAGCCCAGCCAAGCCCAATTTCAGAATCTAAGCAGGGCCTACCCTGGCAAGTACTTGGACGGGAAACCTCTAAGAAGTACCAGGGCCAAGACGCAGAGGCAGGCAATCTCAAACCACCTCTCTGAAATGTCCTAGCCTCACTAGGGGCTGCCAGAAGTTACCATGACTTCCAGGCACACAAGCGCGCACACACACACACACAAATACTAACCAAAAAATAATACTGGATAGTAGAGGAGTGGAAGGCTTCTTCCTAATCCCTCAGAGATCACCTGCAAGTCATAGTAGACTGTACTGCCCTGGGTTCAGGCCCGTAGCTACAGTGGGACATTGTGGGGCCTGGCCCCCTGACTTCCTGCCGAGGCCTCCTGACTTCCATGCTTCCCCCAGGCCTCCCAACTCTCTGGGTCACCTGGAGGACTCCCCACCGCCACCCCTTCCCCAAACGCAGCTTGCGTCCCCGCGTAGGCAAGCAGATGTGAAGTGAGTTTTTAAATGTTTATTTTATTTTTTACTTTGTGATGTCAGTACCCCCCCCCAACTTATTTAAAGGTCCCCCAAATTATAAAATCCTGGCTACATCAGGCCACCAGTCTACATCATTTGCAATCCCATACGTTCCATATTCAGATTCACTTACACTCCTGTCCTAAACTTGTTTATTCTGATGCAGAACTGCTTGTGCACTAGGGCACACACACTGAGCTCCTGTTGTGTGTGTGCACTCAGATTTCTCCATTCACATCAAGCCGGGGGGGGGGGCATGCTCTCATCCCTTTGCCTCTACTGGACTCTGTTCTCGCATTGCACTGCATTAGAAAGCCCTCGTAGGACAAGAAAGATCCATGGGTGCAATGGAGCCTCCAAATTATGATCATTGGTTTTAAATTAAATTATGTTAAAGTCAGTAGAACTCACTTCCAAGTTGATGTGTCAAAACAGGACTCTGAATACAGTATTATCACTGAAAGAATTAAAATGTGGTATTTATTTAACCGTGGATCAGTATTAAATTGCTCTCATACGATCCTATTAAGTCTTACTTTAGACTTGCTTGAAGTCTTGGGTTCTTTCACTGTGAAAACATCAGCACTGGTCCTGCTGGGTCAAATCAATGGACAGCGCCTAGTTCACTGGCTGATATTTTATACTCCACACAAAGAGCACTGGTAATGGAGTAATTATAGAATGACACTTCCTCTGTTGTTGAGTCTTCAGATCTGGCAATCACAGAGATTTAAAATGCGTGCACACAAAGCCTTCTGCAGTCCTGCGTATGTCCTGTTGCTGCAGGAAGATACATTTGAAGAACTCGTGCTGCTATTACATCCTGCACTTGCAAGGACAGAAGAATCAGGTTGACTGAATTTACCCTCAGAAGCACCCTAGGTAGTCAGTCACATGATCTAATCATCCATCCTGAGCAGTTTTCCTTAGGATGGATGATTTGCTTTGTCAGAAGAATCAAGAAAATTCTACGCATCACTAGATGCAATAGTGAAGTGGCTGGCCACCATGATAGCAGCAAAACCAGGTCACCACAGGTAAGGTGGGAATTAGGGTTGCCAGCTCTGGGATGGGAAATATCTGGAGATTTGGGGGGGTGGAGCCTGGGGAGGGCAGGGTTTGGGGAGGAGAGGGACTTCAGCAGGGTACAATGCCACAGAGTCTACCTGCCAAAGCAGCCATTTTCTCCAGGGGAGCTGATCTCTGTCGCCTGGAGAGCAGTCGGACAAGAGAGAGATCTCCAGGTGCCACCTGGAAGTTGGCAACCCTAGGAAATGACACAACTGGCCTATGAAGAAAAAATATTATTTCATAAATTAACAAATTATGCCTGGTCTCCCTGTTCGTTGCCTTTGATTCCAGAGCACCCCATACCCCAGCGAGACAGGAATGAGGATGTTATGAGGAAACTCACATTGATCCAATGTGCTGGGGCCATGGAAAGCGAAGTTATTGGGAAAGGGTTTGAAAATAAAATAAAAATAAAACAAGTGTAAGAATGTCTTTAATCAATCTATGCGTGGGCACATTTACATAATTATACAGCTCTGGTTATCCCATCTCAAGACTCTAGAAGCAGGGAACATACAGAAAAGGGAATCTTAGGGAACAAGAAATCTGAGCACCTTATTCATAAAGACAGTTTCAGGGTTTGGGGTTTTGTAAAAGGACAACTAAGAGAGGGTTATTTGAAATTTACATAGGTATGCGCGATTTAGCCAACAAAGAGAGACTTTTTTCCGCCCCATCACCTTCACAGATATTGAAGCCAAAGAGGATTTTCATCTATGGAGCCTGACTTCCCCCTCCCCCTTCCCCTCCTCCACTGCAGACTGAAAGGCTGCTCCCGGGAGGCAGGAGAGACCCAGCCCGGAGGGTCCGCTGCAGGAGACAGAAATTGGTTACAATCTCCCCTCCCATTGCACACATGGAACTTTTAGGTGGGATCCAAGCCCTCAAAAAAAATTTCCTGGGAATCTACAGCAAACCACTTTCACCACACTTTGCACTCTACAGTCTACATCAGCCTTCACACTAAGTGCATTTAGATATGTTGTGAACTGTGAACAAAGGATAAAAAGCATTGCCCAAATAAGAAACCTGGAATGTATACACTGTTTAAAACAGGGGTCCCGAACCTTCTGGAACCTGTGAACGCCTTTGGAATTCTGACGTGCTGCGACAGGCACAGCCACAGGATGATTACCACAAAATGGCTGCCACGGGAGCTGGAGCTGTGGCCACAGCATGGCTGCTGCGGCTTTCTTTCAGTCACACAGTGAAGATCCTGGTGCTGCGCTGACAGCTGCTGCCAAAGTAACATTGTTAACAATCTGCACAACCAATGAAATCTCTAGTGGCCATTCAGAAGCCTGGCTGGGCAGAAGCCCCACTTGGTCCCACCCATTTCCTAAAATCACTTGCTGGGCACCCTGGAAGTAGGGTTGCCAGCCTCCAGGTGGGGCCTGGGGATTTCCTGCTTTTACAACTGTTCTCCAGCTGACAGAGATCGGTTCCCCTGGAGAAAATGGCTGCTTTGAAGGGTGGATTCTATGGCATTGTACTATGATGAGGCCCCTCCCCTCCTCAAACCACACCCTCTCCTGACTCCACCCCCAAAGTCTCCAGGTATTTTCCAACCCAGACCTGGCAACCCTACTTGGAAGGGGTCAGCAGGCATCATTGTTGGGGACCTCCTGGTTTGGGGTAGGAGCCAGTTTGGTGTAGTGGTTAAGTGCACAGACTCTAATCTGAGAGAACCGGGTTTGATCCCCCACTCCTCCACTTGCACCTGCTGGATGACCTTGGACAAGCCATAGTTCTGTCAGAGCTGTTCTTGAAAGAGCAGTTCCTGAAAGAGCTCTCTCAGCCCCACCTACCTCACAGGGTGTACGTTGTGGGGAGCGGAAGGGAAAGGAGATTGTAAGCTGCTCTGAGACTCCTTTGGGTAGTGAAGAGTGGGGTATAAATCCAATCTCTTCTTCCAGTTCTTTAAAACATGGATAAAACATACACTATGTACATGGCTAATTGTTGTTTTATCACTCTGGATTTTGAACTGTTTCCTTGGAGGACACAATGCATAGTGGCAATTCATATTATTCATTAAAAAAAATATTGTCCTGTTCACAGTATACATACGCAATTTATTCTTCAACAGCTTTTTACTTCAAAGAAATCACTAGCTAATGACATTGTAGACTTTTTTTAAAAGAATCCACTTATTCACAAGCCTGCCCCTCTGGGAATTGTAGCATGTTACCAGAAATTTTTACCACTGATCATTAACACATATTACAAACCAACCGAAACTGTATATTTTCCTTTATGATTACTTTTAACTTTAAAGATTTCTTTAAAAAGACATGGAGTGACTTAATTTACTTAGCTTGTCTACAAATTGCTGGGATGAGCAATATTCTCTGATAGCATTTACCTCAAAAAGCATAGATAAGTATTGCTAATAGAGATACTTTTTTTTCTAACATACCAGATCAGTAAAGTGAGGCTGATGTTTACCTTAGTTTTGAGAAAGTGTACAGTAAAGAGAATTTATTAGCTTGATATGTTGGAAAGAGTAATATTGCACTGCCCTTATCTTAACTGCTAGTTATAATCAACAACAGTAATCAGATCAGTATTTCTTTGAGAATATAGCCACATATATTTCTTCCCAAGCCACAGTGCGTTTAACCAGATAACCAACTACTGACCATGGCAAGTCACTTTTTCCTTAATATCACATGTCCGTATCAGTGTCACAGGACAGTGCTTCTTAAATCTTATATCAACAGAGGATTCATTCCAAATGGTTTTGTTTACTAAGGAACTTTCAGAGAATTCCTTGACATGATCTAGAACTATGGCTTTTTCAACCGACTGTTAGAACCCTGTTGGGTACCAAAAATAACAGCAGCCACAGCGACAGCAGCATCACAATTTTTGGGTTTGCTTGAGGGAAAAAAAGAGACAGGAGAAAAGACAGAGTTTTTTTAAAAAAAAAGTGTGCCCCGGGCTTTTAGTTGAGGGCAGCAACAGTTAGGACTGGCACCCTCTTTTTTTCCTATTACCGCCATGTCCCCTGCCCTGCTGCGCAGACAGCACTGTAGCTGGCAAAAGGGGTTTATATTGCCATCTGGACTGGTTAACTTATTCATGCATTGTGACAATTTTATGCTGATTGTGTTTTAATTGCTTTTAAGGTTGTAAAACACCCAGAGCCCGCTTGCGGGGTCGGCGATTCATAAATTTAATAAAATAAATAAATTTGCCTGAGGTATACCGGGGGCTAATAGAGATACCCTTGAATAATAAATTGAGAATATGAGAACATTTTGGGTAGTGTCAGACTAGGCTCTGGGAGACCCAGGTTCGAGTCTCCACTCTGCCATGGAACCTTTCTTGGGTGACTTGGGGCCAGTCACCCACTCTCAGCCTAACATACCTGACAGGGTTGTTGTGAAGACAAAAATTATGTATTTAATTCAATTTCTGGCCCGGTCTCCCTGCACAGAACACTCAGAGCAGGGTACAACAAATATAGACATAGACAATCAGTTAACATGGAGAGAGCATAAAAATGCAATAAGTCATTAAAACCTACAACTTCAGGTGCTGAATTAACTACCAATAGATGGCAGTCTGTGACACAATTAATGGATCCCAACTCAACCTATGTGTGCCATGGATGGAATGAAACATGCAAGGGTGTCAGGCACAGGAGATAGAACAATAGATGGAGCAGGGCAGGGCAGGGCAGTATAGATGGTTTACTACCAACTCAGCCATAGGCCTGGTGGAAAATGGAGAATGATGCAAGCCACTGTGGATCCCCATTGGGGAGAAGTAAATGAAGTAAACAAATAGACAAATTTACACCCTTGAAATTCTCAGATTCTACCTGAAGGAAACCTACCTTTCACTGAGGAACAATCAGGGTTCTTTACGGGAAATCCTTGGCAGAGCAAATGGTTTGAATATGTAGTACAAACTAAAGCAGATAAAACCAGGGGTCATTTCCTGTGGGAGCGCACAGGAGCGAAGCTCTGGCAGTAAGGAGCCCAGGGGGTGGGCACATGCAACAAGCCCCACCCCCTGCTCCCAGCAGCCCTCAGTTGGGCCACGAGGAGCAAGAAGCAGCCAGATAAGTTGCAGAGCCCCTCCCCTGGCCCGCCTTCAGGTACAAGCTCTCCCTCCTCTGTGAGGGCAGATCTGCACATCCAACCCCATAGCTAGCAATCCAAAACAGTCCAGTGGCACCTTTAAGACCAAGTTTTGTTCAGGTACAAGCTCTCCCTCCTCTGTGAGGACAGATCTGCACATCCCCCCCACAATAGCTAGCAATCCAAAACAGTCCAGTGGAACCTGAGTGGTGGGTGTTGCCTTCTGACACACTTCCGGTGATGTCAGGGGGTGTGGCATATGCAAATAAGTTATGCTAATAAGTTATGCTAATGAGCTCCCGCACCTCTTTTTCTATGAAATGACCCCTGGATAAAACCACAACAGCTCATGTAATCTATATCATTTCCAAGATTCAGACCCAACAGGTAAATAACCAAGAAAAAGGCAAGCATAAGCAGCATAATGTGGGAATAAAGACATGAGGAAGGAATGTGAGAGTCAAGACAGGATCTGAAAATCAGCTGTCCTTGTCTCCTGAATCTGAGTCAAAGGATGACTGGACCAGGGAAGTGTTAGGACTGAATGGCTGGAGTCCACACTACAAGTATTTCTGCTAATATGGTAAAGGCAGTAGAGAAGGGACCAGATAGCTCAGGGTTTTGTGAACCTTCCCCAGATAAAATCAATCCACGTCTCTCACCAGGAGAAACAGCCTGTCAGTTCTGAGACCCTGTGGGAGTGTGTGACACTTCACTATTCTTCAGGGAACTGCGACCCAGCTCAGCTGTGAAAATCTTACTTGCCAACCAAAACAAACCTTTTAACCCTTCTGTGGAAGAGACAATAAACATTGCTTTTTAAAAAAGAGAGATGTCTGTGTGAGTCCAAAGGGAGAGGGATAAAGTACAAATCACCTCACAAATCAGAACTGCACTACACAGACCTACCAGGGAACTTCAGTGAGTTACCCACTCATCTCGATAATTACCTTTGGCCTTACTGACCACTAGCAACCCAACATTTATTAAACACCTACCCTTCACCAATCCATCAGTGGGGAGTTGGGATTCTGTTGCTGGAATGAGGGGAAATTTTAAGAAGGGACTATGTTGGATCCACTGTTGGTTTATCCTGGATCAGCTCCTCAATTTGTCCAAGCCCCAGGTCCGCAGTGCCTGAGCAGCCTTTGTGACTGGGAAAGAAAAATCAGCCACAGCTGATGAAGGTGGTGACAGGGAAAGATGGTTAAAAAGGAACCCAATTGTTGAATCCAGTTAAAAGGATTAGTCGGCAGGTGATGTGAAAGACCTTTGCTGAAACCTGGTCTGCAGCTTCCAGAGCACACTATACTGACTTTGATATAGGTAAAGGCAGGGGTCATTTTGTAGAAAAAGAGGTGCAGGAGCTCATTAGCATAACTTATTTGCATATGCCACACCCCTGACATCACCAGAAGTGTGTCAGAAGGCAACACCCACCACTCAAACTCCACTGGACTGTTTTGGATTGCTAGCTATTGGGGGGGGGGGACGTGCAAATCTGCCCTCACAGAGGAGGGAGAGTTTGTACCTGAATAAAACCTGGTCTTAAAGGTGCCACTGGACTGTTTTGGACCAGGGGGCCGGGGGGGGCTCTGCAACTTACCTGGCTGCTTCTTGCTCTAACTGAGGGCTGCTGGGAGCAGGGGGTGGGGCTTTTTGCATGTGCCCGCCCCCTGGGCTCTTTAGTGCCGGAGCTCCGTTCCTGTGTGCTCCTGCAGGAAATGACCCCTGGGTAAAGGTAAAGGTTCCCTTGCTCGAAAGCCAGTCAAATCCGACTCTAGGGTTGCGGTGCTCTTCTCCGTTTCAAAGCCGAAGAGCCAGCGCTGTCCAGAGACATTTCTGTGGTCATGTGGCCAGCATGACTAAACACCAAGGCACACGGAACGCTGTTACCTTCCCACTGAAGTGGTACCTATTTATCTACTTGCAATTTCTTGCTTTCGAACTGCTAGGCTGACAGGAGCTGGAACTAGAGATGGGAGCTCACTCCATCATGCGGCACCCGTGTCTCGAACTGCTGAACTACCGACCTTCCACAGCCTGCAGTTCAGCGTCTTAACCACTTGAGCCACCGCAGCTCCTGACTTTGATATACCAATGGTCTAATTCAATAGAAGGCAACTTCATATGTCTTCATGCATAAGAGCTTAATTCAAACATTCAGCAACAGCATGTGGGACTGTACCACTTCACAATGAATGCGGGTGGTCATTTGTTTGACTGTGCCCACACATCAAATTCTCTGATAGTACTTGAGAGGAAAAATGATCATGGATCATACCAGTCATCCTACAGACTCCCCACTAGTCTGAGCCATTTTATTCTTCTTCGGCTAGGCAAGGTTGTAATTTTAGAAAAGGGAAGAGTCTCTATCTTGGAAAAATTCCAGAAAGTTGAGGGTCAGAGTATACCACAACTGATAATAGTTATAATATACCTTTATTACTGAGGAATCAGTGGCTTTGTCAGGACTTACAAATCTTCTATTACCTTATGTTTTGATTTTCCAAAATTGTGCTTATTACTAACACTGCTGTACAAAACAAAACACTGCAGCAATTACAAACAACTGAATATCCTTTATTTTCACACAAAAAATGTTCCACCCAAATCCAGTATTTACATCATCATAATCCTATATCCCCATGTGCACTAAATTGTAATTAATATTATTTTGTCTATCAGGCATAAGTAGAGGGAATGCTAGTAGAAAATCCTGAGCTATAATTCAGACGTGCAGACGGAGGAAGACTGTGTTGAAACTTACGATGATAATTTATTATTTTGGTAAGCAGCAACAGTGCACATGGGCCTTCTGATTCAGTCCCACTGAGCCAAGTTCAACTAATTAGATTCTATGAACAACATAGTGTGTTGCAAAGCCAATAACTGACAGCTGTCAAGGTTCTCACTTTCAAGGTTTATTTTGCAACCTTGTTATGCACCACTTGTGCCCATCTTAATTAAGAATGTAAAAAATGCATATAGTGATACATATCATGTCTTTTGCATTGCTTGAATTCCCACTCTGCCGTACTAAGAAACTATGTTCTTTTAAACATATCTCTGTTGAGGGATGGATTGTACTACACCCTTTTCCAGTACACTTTTCTCAAATGATGCTAGATTCACACAGGATTTTGGCTGGAATTAATCCTTCCAATGCATCTGATTCCCCACAAGTCACATAGCGACTGTGCTTACCCTTGCCAGACCTCAAGTCGGGCAGATTCTGGAGCCATGTCTGCTGAACAGTTTGTACAAAATCAT
>NW_015169197.1:774455-800178 GCF_001447785.1 Gekko japonicus
TTCTCTAGAAGAGTGGGATGTTACCACCAGATAGACTGTCAGCATTCTTTTATCATTTTAATTGCTGTGATTGCTTTAAGGCTGCTGAGAGATTTAAAATCATTGCTGCTATTTTAATGAGTGGACAGCCAGCAGGGTACCGTGGTTACAATCATCTGGGAGACCCAGATTTGAATCCCCACTGCCATGGAAACTTGCTAGGTGGCCTTGGGCCAGTTACTCTGTCAACTGAGCCTAAATTTCAGGGCTGTGGTGAGGATAAAATGAATGGAATATGATGTTGTAAGCTATTTTGGGTCAGCATTGGGGATAAAGTTGTGTATAAATATCTACTTAAATATTATGTTTATCCTCCTGGCTAGGTTGTCTGCTCCCCTGAGACAGAGTCAGTTTTCCACTTGATCCATAGCTTCTTTCCCACTGTTTGGACTTTACAGTTGTTCTATTCCAGCATCTAGTGCACTATCACAATGTCATGGAAGACCAGGGGTCATTTCCTGCAGGAGCACACAGGAGCGGAGCTCCGGCAGTAAAGAGCCCAGGGGGCGGGCACATGCAACAAGTCCCACCCCCTGCTCCCAGCAGCCCTCAGTCAGAGCAAGAAGCAACCAGGTAAGTTGCATAGCTCCCCCCGGCCCCCCGGTCCAAAACAGTCCAGTGGCACCTTTAAGACCAAGTTTTATTCAGGTACAAGCTCCCCCTCCTCTGCGAGGACAGATCGGCACGTTCCCCCCCCCCCAATAGCTAGCAATCCAAAACAGTCCAGTGGAGCCTGAGCGGTGGGTGTTGCCTTCTGACACACTTCCGGTGATGTCAGGGGGTGTGGCATATGCAAATAAGTTATACCAATATGTTATGCTAATGAGCTCCTGCACCTCTTTTCCTAGGAAATGACCCCTGTGGAAGTATAAAAATAACATACTGAGCTTGGAGAAGAGAAACGCAGAACATCCTGGAGAACCCTAGTTCACATGGTGTTTTTAAGGTCAAGCCATCTCTGGTTATTAAAGGTTTCTTAAACATTGGAAGATTTAGCCATCCTGAAATGTTTGCACACCTGCTTTTAAACAATGTGACCTATGCTGGATTTTCCCATACCCCTTTCCAAAACAAATCTGGGATGTTACCACGAATGAAGTACTTTATTAAGCTGCATAGGAAGACTCTAGTCTGGAAGACGTGAATACTGGCAAACCGAAATGATGAATACGAAGACAGACAAGAGTTAAGTAGGAGTTCAGAACTCTTGGCTAAAATTCAGAATTGGCCAATTATTTCTTCTTAATTCTACCATCCAAAAATACTTAGGTCATAGCCAAGAATGATGCAACTCAGTGACAAGGAAGAGACGACTCATCACACAAGTGTGCCTATGAAAGGCCTTCTGGCTTCCGGCATCCAGCTTCATGCAAACATTTCTTGGATGTACTTAAGACAGATAGTTGGAATCAAATCTAGCTTTCCCAGAAGGCACAGCTCTTTTTAAAAAATGAAGCATACATATTATAGAGCAATTTAAGAATAAATTATCCTGTTCAAATTATAATAAAACTATGTTTTCTATACTCTTTAAGATTTTAATAGTACATAAATGGAAATCTAATTTGCTTTTCAAAGGCACAGCAATTATTAAATCTTCATTTACTCAGGCAACCTTTCTTTCTCTGTTCTTCTGTGCAGGTAGTCCAAAAAGTCCACCGGTTCTTAGAATGTAACAAGGAACTAAGTTTTCTTAATTTTCATACACTTCATAGAGATATACAATCTAAGTTCAGCCTACCTAGAGCTGAACAAAATTCTGGCCATTGAGATTTACTTCCAAAATTTGGTTTTAGGATTGCTCATTTTTAGCTTTGAAATATAAATTGCTGTATTGCTAAGCCTGTTGATGGCCAAACTATGGCAAGTTCGTGCTTCTTTCCCCTTATGCTTGACTTTTTTCCCACTGAAAAGCTGTTTTCCAAACTGCAGACAAGAAAAGAAGGCAGCAGATAACTAATTCTCCTGCTTTGATATGCTTCTTCTTCAATAGATGGTATTTCTGATTTTCATTTGGTTTGGGTTTTTAGTTTTTTTCCCCAAATTCCTGCTAAAAAAAAACTGCTGTTCATAATCTCATTATTCATATTGCCCTGTAAGTCATTGCTCTGGGTACTACTAGTGTTAAAACCCAAGTTCACAACTCTCCAGACAAGGAGTGAGGGATATGGAGGATAGCTGCATACTCATAATGTACTATTTGATATGGACTCCAACTAGAAAGAAAGCCACATTCTTTGGATATATATCTAACACTACTATCCTTAGCAGAGTTATACCCTTATAAGCCCATCGATTTCAACAGACTTTAAAAGGTGTAACTTTGCTTAGGGTTGAACTGTAGGGTACTTATGTTCCTGACCCCACAGAAGTCCTGTTCACAAGTTACAATGAATGCAAGCACCACTGTTTATACTGTACACTTTATTTTTCTTTGTATGTGCATTGAGTAATTGTCATGTTACATTCAATGCATGTACAGCTGACTGTGTGATTTAAACTCCACATTTATCCAGGTACTAGTCCTTGGTTTCATTTGTAAAGTGAATGCATGTTGGTGTTTCTTATAAACGTGTGTGTACATGCATTCACTGTATCATGTGAGCAGAGCTACAGTAACACAGGGAAGGTAAACTTCGCTGCCTGTTTCTTAGCAGCATAGCAACTGCTATCTGACCGATTACAAAGGCCATGTCATAGATGTAAAAGGGTCCTGTGTGACAAATTCAGGTACTCCCCCACCTATCTAGCAGCCTGATATTTAAAAAGAAAAGCTTGAACAAGAATATGTCTTAGAGAGTGATGAAGAAGATAATGCAAAAAGGATCCCATCACTAAAGATGCTGACAGTGGATAACTTGGAAACACAGGAATTCTGAAACCAATAGTCCACAACCAGAAAATCTGGAGAAACACAAGAAAATTATGTTTCTAAATGTTTTGGTCAGAAATAAAAATTGTTACGAGAGAAAAAAACAACATTCATTTTGCAGTTCAAATGTCATGGTAAAAGAGGGCTTGGTTTCCTGAATAAGACCTTATTAGCATATTTTATAAAGAGAACCCTTTTTGGCTATAGTTCGCTTAGCAATTTAAACATGAGAAACATATCTGAAAAGTGAAAAGTACAGTTTAATCAACATCCTGAAGCGTTGTCTGTTGTACCCCTGTTTGGGAGGCAGATGCAGATGAGAGAGACAGCCACCGAAAGAGATCTCAGCTTTTCTGAGCTCTCTCCCATGACAGCTTGGATCATTTCGGATCCCTTCCAGCAGAGATAAAATAGCATCAAAAGCAGGAAGGTTTTTTTTCCCCCACCTTTTACTTCCAAGGATGAAAACACAACATCATTAGTCAAATGTACTCTGAACTTCTGCCTCCTCCTGTTGATTTCTACTCAGGTTGAGTAAACATATCTTTCTATCATGGTAAATAATGTAAAAAGCCTATCAGTAACTTAATTGCTTAACCAGTGATGCAGTGTAGGGTGTAAAACTGGTTGGGGTTTTTTTGGTTTTTACTATAGCACTGAAGTTAAGGGCCTCTTTTCAAACAACCTATTACATCTCGGCAGTAAAAGAATCTGTTCTTCATTGAAACTTTAGCTATAAAAACTGTCAATCCAGACTTTTTCATTCTACTTTTAAGCACAAAAAAAAAATCATCAAACAATTCTGAAGACAGACAAACATGGAGTTGTTTTTGTTGACTGCAGGTACTTTTTTCTTGTGCGTATGCATTTACAGAAAATTCAACTTGACAAGTGATGACTCCATAATAGGAGAGAATTGCATATGATATTCTTGGAAGCCCCTACAGTAAAACAGCATGTGGTCTCAAAAAGTAAGGAACACATTTTGATCCACAGAAGTCAGATAGAAATATATTTTCCCCCAGCATATATAGTACATGCTTAGCTGTTATCTGCAAAGATGCATTTGAATCCTTGCACACAGAGGGCCATGGACTTGATGAAGCCTTTAGGGAAAAGGTTTTTCCTTCTTGAACAAATATTGCTGTTACAGAAAGGAGGGGGGGCCTATGCTAGCTGTTTCTATTCAGACATAATTTTAAGAAGCTGCACTAAGATGATTGATCAGCCGTCCCACGGAGGCAACAATAAGGTGGGCAGGGAATATAACACAGTAGTAGAACACATGGTGTGCTTGTAGAACATCTCAGGTATAATCCTGGAAAGGATCTAAGGCAACAGGGCTGAGAGAAAAGAAACTGAAACTAGAATAGACAGAGATAGACCTCAGTTTAAGGAAGATTCAGTGCGACCCTATGCAGAGTTACTCAGTGAGCTTGAGCTGTTCACATGCATTACTTTTCACTAGAGTCAAAAAGAAATGTGACAATCTTGAAATTCAGTAAAATATCAGATTTGTAATTTGAATTTGAAGAATTAAACATGTCTGGCCTTATTCCATATGGATAAGCATCTTACAGCAGGATAAACAGGAGTCAAGGGGGACCTTAAAGACTAACGAAATGAGTTCCACCATAAGCTTTTGTAAATCAGAGGCCCCGGTCACACGAAAGGTTTTGGGCTGGGAGAGGGATGGATTGGGGGCGCAGCAAACGGGCGCGATCCCACCACAACATCTGGGAAGTGTTGCGCACCTGTCCCCGATCCGGCCCTTCCGCCCAAAAAGCTGCAGCAAAACTAAACAACCTACCGAGGTGGACCTTCCAGCACGGCCGCATCAAGCCCGGCCGTGGGCTCGCCGGCGCGTCCTTCTCCCGGCGCATCCCAGGGTCCTGGCTGAACTGCGCATGCTCACACATGCGCAGTTTGGCAGCCTCCCTTTCCCCACCGTTGGCTTCCCCAGGCATCTGATCGTGCCGAGGAGGGAATGCGCCGCCCGGTGTGGCAGGGACCTGAGTTAACTTTACCAGGTACATTGGAGTATAAATCCATCAGGCCAATTTATATATAGGTGCTAATGTTTTGCATATCTGCCCCTTACAGACATTAATTGCTCCAATGATACCTCTATAACTTCCTATTTACTTATTTCATCCCACACAAGGTTTTACATTTTACTTATGTAATAGTAGTTGTGAGTGTCTCACACCCATTCTGTAAGACGTGCAGACCAGCCACCGGCTTCCTCCCAATCTTATGCTGTGTATATAAATCAGCCTAATAAAATTATACTCCAGTGTCTAAAAAAAATAAGAAGGGCTGAGTTGGGCTAGAATTTAAAAGAAATTTATACAGTTAACAGGATGTTGACACAACAAGGCCTTTCAAAAGGGACCTCGTTCCACTACCAACTACAAAAAGCTCACTCAAAATGGCAAACACACAACCGCACACACACACACACAAAGCACACACATGTGGTTTGAATGAAATCAACTTACTGTAGGTTTTTCTTGCTTACAAGCCACTGTGCTATGAAAAAAATAACATAAGCCTCATGGAATGCCTACAACATTGTTAGCAATGTTGGTCTTCTGTCTGAAGACATTTAAAAAAAAAAATCAGTGGCCTTTTCCAGGAATTATTGTCTCTGATGGCATCAGTAAGAGTGGAGATTTATTATCAATCCCTTCACCGGTGGTGTGCATAAATTAAAGGTTCAGGATCAGACTCCTGGCTAATGACTCTAACCTTGGAGCAGCAGTACAGAGCTTTGAGGGAGCCTGCCAGTGCAATTTGCAGGCTTAAACTGAAAGCCACTCACAGCGCAGATAAACACCCAGATCTACATCAGCAGACTACACAGATTAACATCCAGGCATATTAGATGGAAGCAAGTCCCATTTGTCTCTGTGGAACGTCCTATCAAGTCAAGCATTTACAGTCCCAGCATTTTTTTTAATCCCTATTGCCTGCTCTAAACCCAGATTTGGGTATGCAGATTTCACATTTCTTTGTGTGCCATTCTGCATGTGCGTAAACGGGGTGTGTATCTTTTGTAAGCTTCTAATGCAAGCATCGAACACAAAATGAAAAGCCTTTGGCAAGTATTCCCTGGAGATGAAGCACAGAAATAAATTATTAAAAATCCATCCATGTTTAAGCAGCACAGGGAAGTAAGGAAACACACAATGCTTCAGGCTGATTTTTTTTTTTTTTTGGCTTTCATTATTTTAGTGCCCAGATGATGGGTTTTTAAAAAGTATACTAGATCTCATTAGCTATTAGGTCAGATTCATTTGGGTGCCTACAAATCCAAATAAAGTCTGATGCAATATGCTTAAGCCGGGTGTACAGGAACAGAAAATTCTCTGTTTAACTATGAGTTTCCTGCCTCGATCTGTTGTTACTAATTAAAATGTGATTTCCTTATTTATTTCAAGTCCTGCATGTCTTTAGGGAAAAGAGGGGAAAGAAAACTGTGGGGGGGTTTTAAATCCATGCCTGAACATAATATGTATTCAGTTTACAACATATAGTGTAGACTGATACGTAGAGGTCATTTCGGGGGGGAACGCGGGGGAATGCAGTTCCCCTGGGTGAGGTGCAGGGGGGCAGGGCACATGACGAAGCCCCGCCCCCTGCTTCCGGCCGCCCCACTTCCAGCCCTCATTCAGCCAGGAGGAGGCAGGAGAAGAGGGAGGGTAAGTTGCTTCCTCCCCGCCTCTCCCCACCCCTGCCTGCCTGGGGCCAGGGAGGGCCTTGGCGGGGCTTCCTCGCACTCCCGCTGGCCTTGCAGGTCCACCGCCGGGCCCCTGATGTCAGGGGGTGTGGCATATGCTAATGAGTTATGCTAATGAGTTCCCCTAGCTCTTTTTCTACGGAATGACCCCTGCTGATACGTCACATGAAGCTGCCTCATATTGAATCAGACCATCAGTCCATCAAGGTCAGTATTGTCTACTCAGATGGGCAGCAACTCTCCATGGTCTCATGCAGAGTTCTTTCTCATCACCTACTGCCAAATTCCTTAACTGGAGCTGCTGGAGATTGAACCTGGGACCTCCTGCATGCCAAGCAGTTGCTCTGCCGCTGACCCACAGCCCCTCCCCCTATTCAGCTGTTATATTTAACTGACTGTCTGAATCACAATCTCTGCCTTTTTTTTTTTCTTGGTGGTGCTTCAGTTGGGAAAACCATGAAGAAGGAGCAAAGCCTGGCCCTCACTCAAACAGTGCAGGAGAAATGTTTAGTCCCACACCAGTGGTGCCGCCCATCTACTTTCTGCCTTATAAGTCAATGGATGGCATTTGCTCATATGAGGATAATAATGTTGAACACCTTGGAAATGTACCACAGTGAGTGGTCAGCCTGCCCACCTGACATGGTAACTCCTTAGCTGTGCAATATGTCCTGGGCATTGGCAGTGCAATTCTATGTATAGTTTCTCCAGTTAAAGCCCATTGATTTCAAACAGCATAGGCTGGTATAACTCTGCATAGGAATACACCAATTGCACTGATAGAAACACATTTCACCCCCCCGGTGGACGGTTCTCTACAATACACATACCCTCCTTTGACACACATTTACCTTTTTAAATCACAATTGTAGAATAGTGCAGCGGCACTGACTGTTCTTATGATCCCATGCTATAGGCTTGAGATCCATGAAACCAGGACTTGACCACTTGTAGTAGACCAAAGGAGCCAGGGACCCCACCACAACCATCTGAGAAGGATCCCCTGTGCTCAGAGAAGACTCCCACGACACCTAGGACCCATGCCTGGATGCCGCGAGCAGTGAGGAAGACTGGCCAGGCACCACCGGCCACCATGAAGAGAGCCCTGTTCTACTCTCTCACCCATAGACTATTTCACTAGGAATTCTCAAAAACCATCTATGTCACCAGAAGGGACATGCATGCCAAAATATTCTCTTATGTATTCATTGCTGATACCTTGTATTTGCTGCATACACCTGTGTTTCCAGGACTTGTTTGTATTCACTGCATTTTTACTTTTCTAATTGTATCACAAACATTCTCTTGGATAAAAGTCAATCTGCTCTACCGTTCTTGTGCACTAGCCTCATGTTCAGAATGACAAATGCCATTACATGTAATCAGTTATTTTTTTCTAATTCTACAATCACTTTCTCCTCATCCTCCTGAAAGAATTGTCTAATACATTTTCTACAAGTAGAATTTTGAATGTTGCATGCCACTCTCAAAGTGGCTTGGATAGTGTGTGTTTTTTACACAATCAATCTGTTTATTACGGTCAGAGATCCGTCAAATAGCAACATATCATAACAAATTTGTGATACAACCAAATATAACCAAATGTAGTCAAATACCGAAATATACAGTTCAAAGACGGACAAAGCCTAAAACCTGGGTATACAAATTCCAGTACCAATTCTAAAATTGGCAAAAGGTTAAATATTTTTGTTTAGCAACTTTTCCCGGTGTTTTATAGCTTGAATAGTAAATATCACCACTTTTAGAGAAATTTCCTGATCCTTATCAGCTAAAAGCTTATCTAAGTAAAATCTGGTATCCCACCCTGGGAACTGGCTACATGTATAGACCGTTTGAATATTCTGATAAAGTTTACACTCAAAAAGTACATGTTCCTTTGTCTCTTTCTGACTTTCCCAACAGATGCAGTATTTCATCGTATGGTCAATCTTTATATCTGCCCTCTGTAACCACTGATGTTAAATTATCAAGTGAGCTGAAACCAGGGTTATCCTCTGGCTTGGTTCATTATCACAAATCAGCCCAACTGAACAAGTGACACTGTGTTTCCTCACTGAAATCCAGAACTGAAATTACTACAAATAATTTTGAAGCACACATCCCTACCACCCACCAATTGGGATACAATGTGGGTCACTTAAATGATGCATCTTGATTTAGCAGGGGCAAAGAGTGGGAAAACTGCAAATGATCTGCGCTTAAAAACCAGATCTCTCTAATGACCCAACCGTAACTTTGGTATGTGCTTTCAACTTCCAGAAGGATGTGCACACAGAGATGCAAAAGCTACCATAGGCTGCAACACGTAATCTACAAATGTAGTTTATTTACAAAGTGGGACCTGCATGTGACCCCTAGCATAGAAAGCAAACTATGCAGGAAAGCCAGCAGAAAAGGTTACTGTGCAGACACAAAGTTGCTCAACATGGGGTTTTCAGTTCAAACTTCAAGCAAAATGTTGTAGTGATTCAATGAGGGACTTTTTCAACCCACATGTAAACTACACAGATCCAATCACAGCAAGTATGAATGCTGATTGCATTATTTTGCCAAGTTTGCAGCATCCCTAGTTAAAATAGAGAATGGTTCCAAAAGGTACGGCCTTGGAACAATAGAACAGTAAAACTGGGAAGAACCTCGCAAAATATCTGATCCAGTTCTGTACCTTAAGGCATAATGTCTTTTATTTAACGAAGACCAGAAGCTTTTCCCCTCAACAAGGGTGATTCCACCACCTTCCTAGACAGGTTGTTTGATGTCTAAACTATTTTTAAGTCACTTCCAGATGCCATTCTCAGGTATCATGACGCTGCTAACCCAAGAGATATCAGAAAAGGTAGTTTGTATTGTGGAGGTTTGGAGATACTGTCTCCATTTCACTTGCAGTATTCAGCACCTAGAAGAATCTGTGGAGATAAACAACACTCGTATGTAGAGAACTGAACACCCATAAACCACCACTTTCAAAAGCACTCTTGGAATCCAGAAAGTTTTGTAATATTTCATCTAAAATCTGTCTTCATGCTGTTTAAACCCATTGCTTTTGACCCTATATTCAGTAGACGTGGGATATTTTTCTGCCTCTCCTTGTAACATATTTTAAGTATTCAAAAACTGCCAGCATATCCCCCTTTAATGTCTTTCTTTTTTACTTTTAATCCCTTCAAATTTTTAATGTCATTTTCCTTTCAGGTCTTCTACGGCATTTTTGATGTTTTCCTGAATCCATTCCTGTTTTTCATTCCTCAGATATTCCTTAAATCTTGGGCTTCATGTTTACTTTGGACTTACTTTGAGACATGGACTCCAAGGGTCATACCCAACATTTTTCTTAAATGCTGACAATATTTGAAATAAAACAGAAGTTTCCTCTGAGCCTATGCAGAATGCATTGCCTGGAGTACTGAATAATTCAGACAGTGTGTATAATTCGACGCAGTGAGGCCTAAATAGGCTTAGAAGCAATTCCAGTTGCCCTAGAAGCATTGCTCTTAAATTCAAGCATAGATAGATACACTTTGGCCATTTGGACATTCTGTAGTGTTTACAAGCACTTTCCTTATTGTTTCAGATACCATAGGAATCAGATTCAACCAGAACTGTCTTCAGCTTTTGGCATTTACTGTCAGAGAGAATCCCGCTCTCCCCAGAGTTCTCTAAAGATCAACCTGGTCCTTTGGATGTATTTTCCCCATAAACGTTTGCTAAACAGTACAGCAGAGAAACACATGTGGAAATAAGGGGTCATATCCTGTAAGAGAACTCTACTTCAACAATCAGCATCCTGAAATCTTCCTCCTGTCTTTTCTCTGCTAACTTTGGCAAAATAGTGCATAGAATTATAGTTATAAAGATGGGGGTGTATACAGATATAGCCATTAAAAGAAAGACTATGAGGATAAGGATAAGGGTGATGGTGGTGATGGTGATGACGAGTCTACAAGATGCAGTACTATGTGTCACCATTTTTAGATATACACATCCTTCAAAGACATTTTCAACAACTGATGTAGAGAGTTTCTTCACTCTATTTCACACTGTATTTTTTCACATTTTCATGCAAATCACAAGAATGTATCTTATGAAACACATCAGTTGATTCTGCCTTCTTTAATAAAAAATAGGTTGTTGAAAAGCAACGCATAAGTCGTGATTCTTTTCCTTATGATGATCAAATGAACCTTTCATGTTCCTTCCTTCCTTAGCCTTTTGCAAGCAAGCAGCAGATATCACAACATAGTAAATAATCCAATACTTATTCCACTCCCCAAAAAACCCTGTCATGCCACTTATCTTATATTAACAGTTCTCTTAGGTAGTATAGGCTTATTTAATTGCTACTGAAGAAGATCATAGGTAAAATGAGGAGATGATGTTCTCCTTTACTCTCTTTAAAAAAAGACAAATCTTTTCTTGTACTGTATGAGAGACAGCACAATCCTGATCTCTAATACACATGCACAAATGGAATCACAAATTTTGCAAGATTTGACAGGAGCCAAATGCCCAGGATTACTGTCTAGCCTACTAATTGCATTCCAAATCCCTTTCCCCCCCCCAAAAAAAAGGATTTTTATTGGGGGGACCAAAAAGAAATCCACAATAAATGTAGGAGCTTTTCTTTTTTAAAAAAATACCCTAATAACCGTTATGGGCACACAAAATAGCATTAACAGGTATGTAAAGTGTGTGTGCATGTAGTTCTACTCATAGATAAATAATAGTTGTGGCCTGTTGTGTAATCTGTCTGCATATTAAACAGTCCCCAAGTACACATTGACACAGCAGACCCTAATAGCTGGGAAGCTGTAACAATCTATTGAGTCAATAATTGGCATGTTAAAGAACATTTTGCACTCTCCATCAGTGCTTTAGCTAATTGGCTTATCTATCTATCTATCTATCTACCTACCTACCTACCTACCTACCTACTTGCCCACATTTCACAGATTAATTATGAGTTAATACTCCAGCTTCACCCTTTACAAACAGTAGTTTCTCCCTTTGTGGAATATTTCTCAACACCAGAACCCAAGAAGAGCATAGGATGCTGTTTAAACAAAAAGCTGTTCTAACAGCAGCTGTTCTAACAGATATACCTGGCCAGTAACCACACTTGACAACTGTAGCTTCTAAGACAAGGTTTTCATTTATCAGTTTCTCCAGTGTTTGAAATCAACAATATCCTATTCAGAAATTTGTAGCTTCTAGGACAAGGTTTTCATTCATCAATTTCTCCAGTGTTCAGCCTTTGAAATCAACAATATCCTATTCAGAAATATAGTGTGACAACCCAGCCAATGTTGCACAGGAGCTACAAGTGACAAATTTTTTAAATTCAGGTTTAAATCACTATTTAGCAATAGAACTTGCTCAGTGGTCAGAGACTGACAGCCACTACAGGCCCCAGACAAAGATTATAACCTAGAATCAACTGAAGCATCATACAAGAATAAATCACATCACATGCCTGACTTCAAAGATCTCCAGAGAGCTCCTGGGGTTTTGTTGCCTTAGAGCAACTCCCATCGGTGGTTCTGTCGGTGGCCTTAGCAGTACACTTTTGTCTTTCAGTCTAACCCAGCCTCTCAAGATTGGTGTGCAGTTGAACTGAACTTCTGGAGGAAAGCTACGGTTGCATTTGGATGAGCTGGGTTTGTTATAGTTCAGACCGGCAAAATGCAGCTTATTTCTTGTAGTTAAATATATCCAAGTAAGAAGATAAAACTACTGAAATTTTAATTATATCATCTAAAGATAAGAAACATGGACTTGGGTTTTTTCCCAAACATCAAATGTAAGAAAATTAGCAAGAAGGAAAGATACTCTATGTAAAGGAATGTTATGTTATGGAAATGAACAAGAAGATCATTGTTCCTCTTAAGTATTCCATGTATTTGCTGTAATCACAAAATGCACACATCTTTGGTTCTAGTTGCGGAAATAAACGCTTCATCTCCTTTGTACTTCCTATAATAAGATCACACAGTGATGCAGGTACTGCATTTTTCACTCATATCCTTCAGATTGCAAATTCAGGAGTAGGCCAATTTTACTTTACGCAGGGGGGGGGAACAATCCAAGGAGCACTATGTGAGTTGGAAGGCATTATAGGATACTTGTGTGCAGTCATCTGACTTTTGTTCAACCCGGTCCAGTGCTGCCATCTTCCAGGTAGCACCTTGAGATCTTCTGCTATTACACTTGATCTCCAGATGACACAGATCAGTCCCCCTGGATACAATGCCCGTTTTGAGGGTGAATTCTATTTCTCTGAGGTCCCTCCCCTCACCAAACCCTGCCCCCTGAAGGTTCCACCCCCCAAAATCTCCAGGCCTAATCCAGGTCCCATGATCCCCAGCACAAACCTTTGGGGTCATCAAAGGGACCCCCTCCTTCCTTTTCCTCATCAGCAGAAGAGCTGATTGGACCCAGCGCTACATCTTCCTTGATGTGTTGGAAGGCTGGACTAGATCCAACTTCTTTGCGGGCAGGAGCCCATCATCAAGAGCCCCATCCTGACGCTGCTTAGACATATTGCCACTATTGGGCTCTGGCTCAGGAGAGGTTTTTCTGACTTAGTAGTAAGGCTCCAGCCCTAGTATAATTTTCTGGGTACTGGACAGGATAGAAACAATTAATTCATTTATCCAGGCTGGTACCTCACCTGACAAGGGCCATGGCTCAGTGGTAGAGCATCTGCTTGGCATGCAGGAGGTCCCAGGTTCAATCCCCTGCAGCTCCAGTTAAAGAATCTGGCACTGGGTGATGTAAAAGAACTCTGCATAAGACCCTGGAGAGCTGCTGCCCATCTGAGTAGACAATACTGAGGTTGGTGGACCAATGGCCTGATGCAATAGAAGGCAGCTTCATGTGTTTCCACCTTGACCCACTGCAGAGTACTCTGGGCATTCACACACCCTGCTTGTGGCTTGGTCACCTTGGTGGCAGCTTGCAAACACTGCAGTTTTTTTCCGCCAAGGATGTGTGCCTACCCATGTGAGCCCTGATATTGCTGAATATTAGCACTAGCTATTCGCAATAGAAGGAAGCTTCATGTGTTTCCACCTTGGCCCACTGCAGAGGACTCTGGGCATTCACACACCCTGCTTGTGGCTTGGTCACCTTGGTGGCAGCTTGCAAACACTGCAGTTTTTTTCCGCCAAGGATGTGTGCCTACCCATGTGAGCCCTGATATTGCTGAATATTAGCACTAGCTATTCAACTCTGCTACCAAGTATAATGTCTATGTAGAAATTGAAATCATACAGCTGTCAATGGACTGAATATAAGAATAAGTGTAAAATAATCTTAAATCTTCTCTCATAATTTTCAACCTTCTGTCCTGATTTCAAAGATCTTTCTTCGCTTCCTAGCCCATCTACTTTATTTGAACCTTGCATCAATGTTTTACAAACATGCTCTTTTTTGGTATTTTTGCATTTTGTGTGTGTGTGTGTATGCATGTGTGTGTGTGTGCCCCCATGCCTGGAAGTCATGGTAACCTCTGGCACGGAGCTACTGGGGCACAGAGAATGTTCAGAGAAGTGGCTTCATAGCCTGCCTCTTGGCTCCCATCACTGGTATTTTCTGGAGGTCTCCCATCCAAATACTTGCCAGGGTCGGGCCTGCTTAGGTTCTGAGATCTGATGAGATCAGGCTTGCCTGGACTATCCAGGTCAGTGTGTTTGTTTAGAATGCTGTATCTCACCAACTCACAGGGCTCTTAAGGCAGTTTACAGTGCAATTAAAATGCAATATAATGATCTACAATATATTGAGATTACACTGGGTTGGATCCTATCAGCCTTTTTGCTCAGTCTCACCCAATTTCCCCCTTTCACTGCAGCTCCTATCCCATGTGGCTTTCTCCCAGGTATGTCCCACCATGTTCCCCAGCATAAACTTTTATTCCCCAGCAGAATAGCTTGTAGGATCCACCCAACCTACCACCTCAAAGAAGCAAATATGTATATGCTCACCAGGTAATGAGAGGCAGTAAGATGAAACAGAAGGGCTGTATAAGTGATGAAGATCCATGGAAGCTTACTTTCCATGGACCAGTGTTTCACTTTTTATACTACAAAGCAAGTAGAGGTATGAATGCAACATAAGAACATAAGAGACACCAATGTTGGATCAGGCCAAAGGCCCATCCAGTCCAACACTCTGTATCACACAGTGGACAGAAATACCAGGTGCCATCAGGAGGTCCACCAGTGGGGCCAGGACATTAGAAGCCCTCCCACTGTTGAACCCCCCCCAAGCACCAAGAAGACAGAGCATCATTTGCCCCAGAGTCCCTATCTATACCTTGTGGCTAATAGCCACTGATGGACCTCTGCTCCATATGCTTATCTAATTCCCTTTTGAAGCCGTCCATACTTGTAGCCACCACCACTTTCTGTGGCAGTGAATTTCCATTAAAAGATCATTTAACTTGTACTATATGCCCAAAATATCAAGAGATAAAAAATTCAGGCTCTAAATTGACAACCTTTTTCACATCATGATATCCCAACATGCACATGTTTAGAATATCCAGATAACTGTTCCAACATGTTATAATCTGAAGAAGTACTCCCCAAAGGTTTTCTGTATGCCAGGCAGACTTTGTATTTTTCAGTGTACACTGCAGAACAGATTAGGACAGCCTGGTAAACTTACACAACTGAGAACAGATATGTAGACTGTACAGGTTTTGAAAAAGCACCACATTTTTTTTAGATCTTTATGAATTGTAATTGCCTCCCACTAGCACAGAGTTTTGGGTTTCAACCTGCAAAACCTAAGTTTAGATTTTTGCTCAGCCTTCAGCTCATTGTCATGGTGATGCTGCAGTTTATTTTCCTCCAAGCAAATTAAGGGAATTTCTAGATTAATTTTTGACTGACATTTTTAAGACTAATCATTAGAGACATTAAAAGTCAGAGTTCTTGCGACAGATTTTAACATGAGAACTGATATTTCAAATACTACGATAAAGATAATTCATTTTTATTGGTATCTCTAAAATACTGATAATGTAACTTCTCAGGGTGAAGTCAGACCAACATCTGTGAGGGAAGTTGCTTATACACTCATCGGCTGCATTTTTAGACATCTATTTTTGGGACAGAGAATGAGTTCTCCAACCTCACGATATGATGTTAAACTAGCACTTTATAAAAGTGTATAAATTTTTCATTACAGTTTTCCTTTGTGGGTATTGCATAAGACAAAAAGTAAATGTTGCTGGTGTGTATTTGTCCATCCAGCTAACTGTGTACTAATAATCATGGTTGTTGCACATCCAGTTTGCTTCACAGGGTGATAAAAATGACTTTTCTGGCACTACTGTAAAACTTATGTTTTAAGTGGGTTAATAAGGACCGGGAGACAGTTTCAACCAGCAGGTTATTTGCCTTCAATAAATTGATTCCCTCTTCCTTTACACACCCTGTGTATTGGGCAAGTGTAATTGAAGGCAGAACAGGCTGCCTGACATCTGTTTCGTTACAAGATATACATTTGCCAAGTAGCTGGACAGCAACATCCATTTGGTATTCACAGAAAGTACTTGCTGAACAATAATGACAATAATTGCCTCTGATTCTTGTGTTTACAACATTGCCAAAGAATCATTAGGGCCTTATTTATAGATAATACTTATTAATCACATGGATTTGAATTTTGGAATGTATTAGATTAATATTCTTTTGTAGTCTAGTTCTGCACTAATGCTGTGGAAAGCATTTGCTGAAGGCAATTCTCTGGAATAACTTATTTGGGGGAAAGTTAAATACAGCCAGTAATCTGCAGGTGACAGATAAAAAAGTAGGTATGTATGTTTCAGTTATCTGTGGTGCACCAGGAGCAACACACAACACTCCAAATACCCTAGAAGTTATTTATGTCTCTATCCCATTTTATCCTGCCCTTCCCAGGAGCTCAGGGAGGCAAATGTAGTTTTCCTCTCTTCCATTTCTTCTTCAGAGGTAAATTTGGCTAAGAGAGTGATAATCTCAAAGTCACCCAAAGAGCAAGGGGACATGGTTCATGCAGAAGGTCCAAGGTTCAGTCCCCAGCACCTCCAATAAAAGGGATCAAGTAATAAGGTGGTATGAAAGACCTTAACTAGAAACCCTGGAGAGCCACTGCCAGTCTGAGTAGACAATATTGAACAGGATGGACTGATGGTCTGACTCAATATAAAGCAGATTCATGTGTTCACTGGACAACCAGAGATTTTAAATTGTCTAATCTAATGGTGTAAGTAGTACATGTAAGAGGAATGAAGGACTCACATAACATTTTCCCCACTCATATATGAAATGTACCTCCATTTCACAGATTATGGATCCAGACTATGTTTTCTGTTCTTGCAAGGCACTTTTGGCAGTGCCACACACACACACACACACACTGTTGTCCACTGATCTCCCTGAAATGCTGCTCCAGGAAGACAAGGGACTCTCAGGAACAGCATGAGAACTACATTGGGCATCTGCAACAGGAAAAGGGAATTGGCAGAAATCACCCCATCCCTTCTTTTAGCAGAAAATTTAATCTGGATCCAATCCTAGGTCACTGGTCTGGGGAATGCTACGAATCTGCAGCAAAATAAGGTCCACTGGTACACTTCATATGTGATGGTGCCCATACTTCACAGTGCAGCTCTAAACCGTAGTTATCTTCTAAGTCATGTATGGAGTAGATCTAGGAATTCTTCAATCCAATCCTAAACACATTTACTTGAAAATAAATCCCATTGTATTCAGCAGAGTTGATTTCCAAACAAACGGGCATAGGATTACAGCCCTCGAGGCCTAATCAAGACCATATGCTACAAAGGAAAGTGATCTGCTAAAAGGCCACGTAATGATCATTTGTGCTTCTGAACTTCCACTAACTGGATCACTGGAGTCTCAAAGTTTAGAATTGTACAGGTGCTTATTGTCACAGAATTGCAGTCCTGCAGACTACTTTATCTATGAATGCTTATTTGGACATAGGTCCCACTGTGGTGGATTCGGTAAGTATGAACATTTACTTGTGAAAAACTAAGTAGAACTTACTTTCAAGAAAACATACATAGTTTTATATAAGCCTATAAGAGACATACTTTCTGTTTGTCAAATTTGGTTCTAAATTATTATGTTATTCTGTGCTTGAAAGAAGTCTCTTGTGTGACAACTCTGAATTATATCGCTACATCTTATTAGGAGAGAATGAAATCAGTGTGGCTAGCATAGCCTTTGCCAATGATTCTAAGCACAACCATGAATCTGCATAGAGATGCATGGTCCAAGGTCACAGCATCAAGATCCATCCATGATTTATGCCTGTTCATTGGCACATGTGCATAGAGTTTACACCCATGTGTGAGGGGAAAACCTATCTCACAGATTTAGGAAGAATGAGGCGGTGACTATCATGGTTTTGCTTCCTGAAAAGTGCTAGTTAAATTATTAATCATAATGAGCAACGAAAGGGGAATAAGGGATTAAAGTATGCAACAAGCTATCTGATTATCAGTTGCTTTAGTATAAATTGTCCATTGCCATTGGATCTTAAAGGAAAAGAATAACTCTAGCACCAATGCCAGTGCAGAAGCACCCTCTCTGATTCTTCTGGTGAGCAGCCAGCTCTTGAAATTTGCATTTAAACAAATAACACAGAGAACAATGTACCATGTCTTATTTTAAGAGTCTGTTCTTCAAGCACAATGTAAAGAACAGCTAACTTAAAAATTACATTTCTGTCTCATTTTTAACCCACTGTTGTGACAAGTAATAACTAAGACTTCTTTAACCAAAAGTGTTCAGGGCCGGGGAGGGGGGAACCGTTGTAGACCTGATTCAGCTTGTTTACAGTGAGTGCGTCATAATGGATGTTTCACCTGGCTAGTCATTCACTTTCCCCTGCTTCTGAATGCAAATCTTTCAAAATACAAACACAGATGAGTAAAAAAAAAAAAAAAGTTAAGTGCTTTCCTTTTAAACCTCATGAAATTTCTTGAGAATCTTTGCAATTTGCGGTATGCTGTAAACTGAATTCAGCTCATTCTTTAACTCTAAACTTAAATGCATTTATATGGGACGAAGTTCCCTTAACTAAGTTACTGGGACTTACTTTCTAGTAAATGCATTTAGTATTGGTGACTTAGCTGATGAAATTATCAGTTAATAATGTCCCAGGCAACACTAACACTTGGTCCAGAGAACTGTGTAACCCAAGGGAATTCTGGCTTGTATTCCTCAGGCAGCAACAATCACATACAGAGACATACAGAGAGAGAAAGAATGATAAACCCCTTTCTGAAAGGACTCATAGTATCAGATAAGAATTATGAGAATGTAAGAAGACTCCTACTGGATTGACCCAAACATCCATCTAGTCCCACATTCTCTTTGCAACAGTGTCCAACCAGATGCTTCTCATAAACAGGGCTTCAGACCAACATCTCTCCCCACACCAAGAGGTATACTGCTTCTGAACTCTGACATTTCATTTGGCTCTCAAGGTTAATGCTCCCTATACTGATGCTCCACTATCCGAAAGAAAATAATCATAGATCCTACTGGATAAGTCCTTCAGCGCATGCAAAGGTTCCAATATTAGTGTTCCAACATTAGTGGAACAACATTAGTGTTGTTCCAACTAATTCCAAATAATTCCAACATTAGTGTTTTCAAGGAAGACAAATATGAATGTTTTTCTAAGAATATAGACCAGCAGTATAGAGCAACTAGGGAGTCACTTTACTTGTTTAGTTTTAGAAGTACTAAAAATGCTTTTACAATATTTAGATAAGGGCCTGTAGAGTACAATTCAGATGCAATTCTGGAAAAGGACTATTGTGGAACTTTTTTATGTTTCTCTCACTTTTTTTAATGGAGATGAAAGTCTGGAATTTCAACTTCCCTTTAGGGTTTTTTTTTAATGTATTCAGCAAGCTAAACAAAATTCCATAATGTCAGCATTTGAATACTAGGTGATTAAGTACAACCATATTGCATGTGACAATGTGACATTACCTTCTTTTTCTCATTCTTGTTTATTACAGCGCTCTCTCGCGCTCTCGCTCTCTCTCACATACACACAGACACACACACCAACAAAGTTGAAGCTGCTAGCTGAAATAAGAAGACAGACCACAGCTACAACTGAGTTTAGGAGGATTTAATCATCCATCCTAAATGTGTCCAGGATTGCAGCCTTAATCAATAATATTTGCCACCCAAAACAGAAGCTAAAAAAAAAAACACCTTCAGATTTAAAACACTGATTAGACACAGATAAACAGAATAGTTCTACAGTATCTTAACACAAAAAAGTAATTTGTAAATATAAACAACATAAAGAAAATGGTATTTTAAACATTGTCCAACCAACCATTTCCAATCTGCTTTTTTCTAACAGCCTACCTGATTTAGATTTTTAAGTGTTCACAAATGAACTTGTTGTTGATATTCAAAGAGCTATCTTAATGGAACCTTTAATGCACTTATTTCTCATGAAAATAGAATTAAGCCTCCAACTGTTCTGTCTACGGTGGCACGTTTGTCACTGACATCACAGCAACAAGGCTTGACCTTCTGCCTGAGTATTTTAAGAGATGGGCTGTTATTAACATAACTCCTTCATTAATTGTAAAGTTCATTTTTCCCCCCTGAAATTGCTCTGAACAAACTGACATTCCTGTCCTAAACACATTTACTTGGAAGTTATTTGAAAGGTCATGTGCTCAACAGCAGCTCCTGGGCTCTTTCTTGGAAACAGGTTCCGTTGAGATCCTATGTGTGTGTGTCCATGTAAATATTATGTAGAAATGGGGGTGGTGATGCATTTTTAAGATGTAAACTTTAGTATATTAGATTGGAGGGGTCAGCAGCCTTAAACCCCAATGTCTGCAAACCTCCAATGCAATTGTAAGCAGGTCTCCTCAGAATCCTACTCAATAGGGTTTAATCCCAGGAAAAGTCTCTTTAGGATTGCACTGTAATTTACTTAGTGATAAGTTCCATTGAACTCATGAACCTTACTTTGGAGTAAACAAGCAAAGGATTAGATTGCATAAATCCATGAAAGGAATATCAAATCTTTTAGGGGAATTCCTTGGACTTTAAAAAAAAACACTGGACAAGATAATGAATTGATCCTTAAAAGAAATACTTGTACTCGAACCATCTGGATTTAAAATTATTTTGTTCCTTCCATATGGACAAAAATAAAGCAGGTTAAGTGCTAGAGCATTATATGGATTGTGATTTGATCTAATTAAATTGCTCGTGTGAGTTGGGAAATGTTGGGTCCAAACTAAAGAAAATGACAAAGTGCCTACGTCACCCCAGTACTCTTCCTACATTTCATTTTTTGGGGATTCAGAAAAATTACATTATCTGTAACTGGAAAACTTGAAGTTTGCAACACAGTAACTATGTATCTGTCTTTCTACCCTAAAATCCTAAAGTGGCAAAGGAAATATATAAATTGTTACAGTGACAAAAAGACAAAATAGTAAAAACATAAAAACTTAACTAATCACTATATGCCTTTTCATTTTTTTAAAAAAAATACTATTTCTTTGAATATTGATAGCATTGGGCTGCAAGTATTCCAGGTAAAGGAATCCAAAGACCTTGGGCCACTGTAAAATGGAAACTAATCCACATACTTTCTTATTTATTACCATGAAATTACATGGTTTGGAACAGTCCCCCTTTAAAATCTCAATGATCAGGAAAACTCATAGAGAGAAAGGCATATATACCATTATGGGTTAAAAAACAGAAATTTGCAAACTTCATGTAAACTGCTGTGTTAGTACATGAACATAAAAAATAGAATAGGCGTTACTTAACCATTTTTCTCAACAGATAAACAAATCAACGGAAGTATGCATTTGTGCTCAGTTCAAAATAATGCCTTTTCACACTAATTATAATTTGAAAAGTACTTTTCTTACTGGAATTATAAAAGTAGGTATTCTTGTGTAGTTTATTATTATTATTAGTTATTCCAGATGTATATATCAACCCCTTATTTGACTGTATTTATATTTTTATATGGTAGAGTCATTTAATTTGTCTCCTCTTTTCATTAACTGACTTGGCAGAAGACATTATTTTATACTTCCCAATAGCAGTTTCCCTGAATACAATATTCAGTATAATTTTATTATTTGTATAGAACTGAAGTACATATGCAGAATCACAAATTAAAAGTCATACTCAACTCATATTGTACTTTACAAGCAGATATAAATAGTTATAGAGATGGCACTGTAAATTAGATGTTACATCTTGAGGATATATATATATATATATATAATTTACAATGCCATATCTATATCTATTTATAAAAATATATAAAAATCTGATACCTCACCACTTTAGTTCCAAGCCTGGTTAACATGATAAGCTAACATGGCAGGAACATTCTTTGACAGAGCCAAGAAATGTTTAAGTACAGTATGCTTGTATCCTGTTTACAGACACAACATTTCAACATTATTTTAAAAAATACATATAGTAAATAACTCTGCATTTGAAAACCAAAAAAAGTAAAACTACTCAATAATAAAGGGAAGAAATGTTTCCATCTACACCTTCAAGCAAGTCCCATTCAAATCCATTGGATTTAATTAGTTTTCTGTATTAACTAGGCTGCAGACCAGGTTGTTGCTTTTAGCAATCTGAAATATAAAATATCACTACATCACAGAACATGTAATGTTGTGGTATAAATGAAACCCAAGAATGCTTTGAGCACTTTAAAGTGCACGACATGTGACACAGCTTTATGATCCAATACATATACGTAGAAGAAGTTCTGTTGGCAGATATTTGTCTAGCTTCTCCTTACTATCTCCAGTTTTGCTCAGTTAATAAATGACGCCATTACCTGGATAATATGACATGTTCATTACCTAGTATGTATACTGTGAGCACAATCTTGCAAATCTTCTGTGGACAGGGCAAAAAGATTTCAATATTTGCCCGAATATGGTGAATGGGCTATCCCATGTTAAAAGATGTTCCTCAGAAATATACTGCATTAAAATCAGTGTTGCTTGATTTCAAAATAAGTTCAAATCTGAACGGCAAGGCTATCAGTTAAATTTCTTGTAGACTTCAGTACTATGCAAACAAAGCCCAACTGTGACCATAGCACGCAGAAAGGAATCAAAAGTTCTTCCTCTGTTCCAATAAGTATAGTGTTGCATTTAATTATTAAATTAAAACAAGTCTGATGCTGGGCTAATGAACATACACACAAAAGAGTCAAGTTCAAATTCTGCTAGACCAAGGTCCAGAAAGTATCACCATAAATACTAATTACACTTAAATTAATACCCAAAGCCTCATAATCCTATGGGAATCTATGGCAAGACTCTCATTCAAGTTACCATTTGGCAGTCAGTGTGAAGAATTTAATCTTTGTGCGGTCTGGCTAGCAGCTCTTGCTATGATCATCACTTTATAACTGTAAAATCATGCAGTGCATTTGCTGTTTTAAATTCCATACTACAAAGTCTCAATCCTGGTGTAACCTACATTAATAAAAATGCAGTTTCCATAGTGTCTGATGCTGTAGCTGGTGTAACCTATTATAACAGACATACATACCATAATGTAAGACATGGCAGACCACTGTTATCCAAGGCTTGATTTCAATAGGCTTCAGTGTGGGCTGTGCCACAAACACCACAGAATGAGCTATAGTCCCATTGCAGAGAGGGAATACACACATGATATTATAGAAGTGAAATAAATTAAATCTATGTATATAATTATAGGATTTAATATGCTCACCCTTTCTATAATGCATCTTCAGGGCATTAGATCGTATTTGTTACATTACACATCATACAATAATGGCAAGAGAAAATTCATTTACTTCACCTCAGTAAACAGTTGTTTGAAATTATTTTGCTTTGAGTGAAGTGTAAAATAAAACTACAGAGCTGGGCATGCTTATAGCAACCCAGGTTCAGTGGGAGGCAGAGCAATGAACAGTGTGCTGGATTGTGGCCAGTGTTTTATGGCTTCTGTAATAACTGTGTTCACTTTCCTTTCTTACTTCATTTTAGTTTCAAGTGTGTGTTTATTTGTGGTTTTAATGTTTCAGACTATGATACTAGGCCACTGGCACAACAGAATCAATAGAAGCAGCTTCCAAGTCAAAGTGTGAGGATCACGATGCCAATGTATGGCACCAGATTTGTAAAAAATAATGATAGCAATAAAATTGGCAAAATGTGAAACTGAACACTTGAAGCCAGAATGAGGTACTTACAGATAAGTAAAGGTAGCTGAGACAAAAATGAAGTTCAGATTAATTTAAAATGCATTTCAAATATTAATCATGCCCATGTTTTATTCACTGGCTTCCATGTGTCATTTCAAGTTAGCTGCACTTCATATTTCAAGAGAAAAAATGTTATTGTACCCAGTACAAATGTTCTTTTGCTTCATTTTGTAATATCTTTGTAGTTCAAGCAAATAGAATTGCAATGAACTGAATATGCCAACAACTATACTAAATTTAGCAGTACCCGCAAGTTTACATTACCATGTTCAGCCTTCCCCCCTTTTCAAATGTATTATTAATCTTATTGTATAATTTTAGGATTTTATATATGTTTGGGTGCAGAAAGCTTGATGGATACAGAGAGAGAGAGAGAGAGAGAGAGAGAGAGAGAGAGAGAGAGAGAGAGAGAGAGAGAGAGATACTTATATTATATACGTTTTGTGTATAAATTTCCGTAGCATAACAGTTTAATGTGAACTAGTCACTTGCTTTAACCTGATGGTATACTAGTCTCATTTGCACAGAATTTGTCAAATAAACAAATTGTTATATTAATTAGTGATTTTTTTCTTTTATTATGAGACATTGTAGCTGGGGCTTGAAATATATAACTGAAAAGTAGGGAAGATCTTTCATATATAACTAGCAACTTGGGTAAGATCTTTCTTCTAGATGCCCAAAGATAAAGAGTGATCATAATTTCTAAAGGCTGGCTTTAAAAATCAAGCTTGTATAAACTGTGAGACATAATTTCCAGCACTTGGATACAGGTGGAAATATACCTCAAAATAATGGAAAATGATATTAACCAATGAAGACTGTCTGTATCTTAACAGAAATTACATGTGATGGCAGCAAAATTGCATTAATATATGCCAGCAAAAACTGATCTAGACTCTGACACAGTCTTTCTAAATAGTGTTAATTTTTTAACAAATTATACAATATAAATAAATTTTAATATTTTAAAAGGCTGCACACGAATATGATGACAAGCATTGATATCTATGACCTCTTTCAAAATATTTAATAAATAAGAGCTTTTTTCCTTATCTTCCATGCAAATTCTTTTTAAAAAAACCACCGTGATGATCCAAATCATTCAGATTAAAGATACAGATGTGGAAATAAAATCACATGCAATCGTTTATATGTTAACAAAGTACAGATTTCTTGATAGATGACAGGGAACCCAATACTACTGTAAGTAACCATACAAGATACAAAAGGTTGTCCACGTCCACAAGTTTTTCAATGCCAGAACTTTACAGTGTGTTAGCAAATTCAAATTAACACCAACTTCAGCTTCAACACCCCCCCTCAAACTCTCGGTTTAATTTAAAAAAAAACTATCACAAACACAGCAAAGAACATCAAGATACGATGAACTGGTTAGAGGGTTCTTTAAAAAAAAAAACTTACTGAGCACATAGGCTTTTCTTCCACCATGATACCAGCCTTCTAAGTGTTCCCGGGTTAACTGATCAGCCCTGTCAAGGGGAGAGAAATGAAATCTCCTTTGATATTTGTGATCCACGCAGTTGGGGAGCGAGAGGGAAGGAGGAGGGAGAAAGGCGTGGGGGGCCCGCGCCAGTGGATGGGCCAGCGATTGCCGGCGAGCCGAGGGATCCCTCTGCCCGGCTTGGCGCAAGCTGCTCCGGGCTTCTTCAGCCCTGCTCGAGCCGCCCGCGGGGCCCTGGAGGCGACGGCGACGGTAGCACGCCTCCTCGGAGCAGGAGGCAAAGGGAAGG
>NW_015169197.1:800477-801042 GCF_001447785.1 Gekko japonicus
CCTCCCCCAGGCCCCCCCCCCCCAGCTGCTCCCCGCTTCCACGCGAAGGCGCGCGCGCACGCACAGGAGCAACCCCCCACACCCACCCACCCCCGACGAGGAGCCGGGAGAGCCGAGCGCTCTGGGCCGCGTCCGAGGGGGAGGCAGAGGAAGCGCGCGTGTGGCAGGCGGCGCGGGGAAGGGGGAAAGGAACTGAACTCTGCAAAGTACAGCGGCAGCCCCGCATGGGAGCCTTTCGGCTGGCCAATTGGTTGCGTCGGTTGGGGGGGGAGGGGGAGCGACGGAGGGGGGGCTACGTTGGCAACCTGGCAAACAGGGAGGGAGAGGGAGGTGCTGCCGCGCTACCTGGCTGCTCGGTCCCTCGGAAGGTGCTTTAGCGCGGCTGGCCTGGGTCTGCGTCTCTCCACGCCTTCCCCCCCCACACACACACACACAGCCTCCCCAGCGAGGGTCAGGCAGAGCCCAGGAAAGCAATTAAAGGCGCATCTGCCGCTCTCGGCGTCCTCCGAGGAAGGCTGGCTGCTGCCAGCTCCCTGGGGTAAGGCAGGAATCCCTGCCTGGATGC
>NW_015169197.1:801197-810862 GCF_001447785.1 Gekko japonicus
CCCCCCGCCTAACTGCGAGAGTGCCGTCCTGCTGCTGCTTTGGTGAACTAGTCTCTTTGAACCTGCCCGCAGGTTCCTGGTCCCCTCCGTCGAGGCTTGGCAAGAGGGAGACCCAGCTGATCTTGGGAGCCGCGATCTCGAAGGGCTGGCCTTCCGGGAGGGCCGCAGGCGACGGGCGGTGGTGGGGCTTGCCTCTTCGCCTCCTTCGCTTTCAGCCGCAGCCCTCCAGGCGCCCCCCCCATCCCCGTGGCCC
Source organism: Gekko japonicus (assembly GCF_001447785.1). Classification (NCBI taxonomy): domain Eukaryota; kingdom Metazoa; phylum Chordata; class Lepidosauria; order Squamata; family Gekkonidae; genus Gekko; species Gekko japonicus. The sequence goes on from NW_015169197.1 coordinate 801,451, forward strand.
CGTCTCCCCTCCACCCAGTCTCCCCTTGAAGCCCCGACGACTGGGACGCTGAACAGAGCCGGAAACGGCGGCCTCGGCGCTGCTGCCTGTTCTCTCCGAGCCCCTTTAGGACGGCGGGGGGCTCAGGCCTGAGTATCTGGGGGGCGCGTGCGATTCGTGGCACGGAGAAGCGCGGTGCCCCCGTGGCCTCTGTGAACAATGGGGTAGAGCTCCGTGGGTCTCTGTCGTCGGGTGTGGGCATTTAACGGGGGAAGCAAAATATTCTGGAAGGTTTGGGTTGACTTTAAAAAAAAAAAAATAGAAAAGGCAGGCGGAGTAGATTACGTTAAACGTTCAGTTTGTCGGCGATCCAATTTTATTCGGATTTACTATAATTTCTGCTGCGGATCCCTGGGGAAATAATGCCTTGATTAATGTAATCCTAGGCTGGGATCCACCACACATGCCTTTCTCCCCGGAGAAGCCTTCCTGTTTGACAAACAAAAACAAAACAAAGCTCCCCGCCCCCGCCAAAAAAACCCCTCCAGCCAGCAGCAACTATTGCAATCTACACTCACCTTTCGAATGGGGGGAGGGGAGAGAGAGAGAGAAAGAACGCACCTCCTCAAACACAATAGTAGCATTTTAGAAACAACAGTGGCCTCTTCGTGGCGCGCTCGCCCATCAGCGCGCCCAGGCGGCAACCCCAAGAACTGTCAGCCCGCCTTGACAGCCGCTCTCTGGGTTCCTCTTTTCTCTCTTTTTACCTTTCCTGAGCATCTCCTCGCCTGGCCTTTTGGATGCGTCTTCCATCCCTCTCGCGCGCTCTAATTTGGGGGCTTCCCCCCCCCATTTCAAGTCCAGCAAACCCATTTCCGGCATCCTCTTCTAGCACCACTCCAGAAACTAGCCGTGGCCCACAGCCCTGAGCCAGGCATCCCACGCACGTTACTAGAGGATGCGAGGGTGGGGGAGAGACAGCCGTTTTCGGTAAACTGAGGAACCGGCACCAGCTCCCCCTCGTAACAAACGTTACCCCTTCATTTTTTAATTTTTAAGGGGGGGGATCTTCAACTGGACATTTCTCCCGTAAAAATGCTCCCACGTCACATCTCGGGAAGGAAGTCAACTCTCGCCCTTTGTTCGGAGCCGCGGGGCCTCCTCCCCACACGAAAAAGGGGACTGTTATGGCTAGCCGAAATGGCAAGTTATTGTTTGCCTTCGCCTCGCCATAACAAAGCGGCTCTAGGGGGCTGAGGAAGAGATCCACCTCACAAAGGAGAGAGCTCTCTGGCTGCAGGTCTGCCGCCTCCCCCTCGCGCCAAGTGACCTGGCCGTGGGAGACGCCATCGAGGCCCCCGGGGCTCATCCATCCCCCGCCGGGAGAGCGCGCCGCGCGCAGACTGCCTCCCTGACCTCTTGCGGTGACTCAGCGCTTGTGCTTTCATGGGGTGGCGGCGGGTTCTTACCTCCTCTCCTTCGTGGCTCTTTCCCGCCTCATCCTGTTCCCTTCCGAGGACTCCGTGGTGCCTTCAGACGCACCCAGGGGCGCGCTTTGGCACGCCTGGGCGCTGCCTGGAGGTAAAAAGTGCTGGTCAAAGGAGGGAAACGGGCGTTGTCTTGAGGGGGCCGGAAGGAACCAGCGAGGAAAGCCCTAGGCCTGAAACCTTTCCGCGCAGCTAACTGTGCCGCGCGGAAAGAAAAAGGTTACATCACCTTTGGCTCGCGTTCATTTTGGCGGGGACCCGAGCGCATCTTGACCCGTACCACGTCGGTATATTGCATCTGAATCGCACGCGCGGGGGGCGGCGGTAAATCTTTTAACAGAAGTATTCCTTGGGCATGTTCGATCACGCAAGCGAGAGAGTTCGTCTAGCCATTCTTCAGCGCATCCGATGAAAGTTTACATTGCATAATAACACTGTTAGACTTGGAGTTGCCAGTGGTTTATTTTGCTGATTCGGACGAACATCTGGAATTACCTTTCTTCAACTGGCCATCTAGAAGCTATACTGGGGACGTAGGGTCTCCGGGTGTTTTAGTGGGAGGGAAGGACGGAGTTCACAAATTATTCTTCGATCGTTAGTGTGTGTGTGTCTGTGTGTGTACTTATTTATAGGAGTCCTGGTGAAGTTCACCGTAAACGTCGTTGCGTCCTGTAAGGGTTCGAGTCCTCCTCCCCCACGAAAACCCGTTTTCGTGCATTTTTCACCCCCTTTTAGGAGTGGATATAAAAAGAAGTGGGGGGGCAGGTGAGCGGAATCACGCGGCGTCATGAGAAATGGCAGCAATTTTATATCATCGACATGGGGGTGGGGAGGGAAATTAGGCACCCCACCCACCTCCAAAGAGACCACCGCCTCAGCGAAGCCACTCCCGCCTCCCCCAGTCCCCGGAAGGCGAGCGGGCGCCCTGGGCGCGCTTGTGCGAAATTCCGAAAAGAGCAGCCTTTTAGCTTGACCTATTGCAGTCGGCACTGAGCTCCTCAGACAATGGACAAGTTCAAATGTCAGATTAAAAAAAACAATCTGATAATATAGAGCAAGCCTGGGGGATCTGTGTTCTGATGCCCCGCTGAAACACGCACTGCCACATCGCTGTTTTTTTTAGACTGCTGGCGCTCTGTCCCTTTAATAATAAAGCCCCAACGCCTGTGCATCTCGCCTTTTGAAACGTGGAGAGGCCATTGAGATGGCAAGCACGCAGCTCACAACGGATCCACTCCCACCCAGGCCACTGATACGGGGAAATCCTTTCGGTATGATCTGAGCGATCAAAACTATCCCCGCGACCGCGTTCCTTGGCTACGGCTTCCAGGTGGGAGTGGGCCGCTGGCCGGGCAGGCAAATGCGCCGACCTTCCGAGGGAGGGAGGCCACATGCCCCGTTCCCTCGCTAACTTTCCCATAGCGCCGGATCAGGCGAAAGGTGCCCCCCCCTCCGTCCAGCCCCCTCCCTCACAGCCAGCACAATGGGCATTGCGTCAGCGTCCCCCAGCCGGCCCTCTCCCCCCCCTTCCCCAAAAAGGTGCCCTTTTCTCTCCTTTCCCAACCCCATTCGTGGCCTGCTCAGCTCCTGCCTTGCTCCTCCTAATTTATTACACGACCCGAAAGCCTTTTGTTAGCCTCCAAACAATAAACAAAGCTCGGCCTGGGGCCCTCACAATGAGAGGCATGGAGAAGAAAGACCGGGCTTGCCCCACTGGCTCTTGCTTCTGGTGCCTGACAACGGGGCGGGTGGGCAAAGCGGCGCTCTCGCCCTCTCCCCCTCCCCCCCCCCCGGCACATTGGCGGCGCTGGCGATCAGAGCCCGGCTCAGACAGCCTGGAAGAGAAAGTGGGAAGTGTAAGTTGGGAAGGCCCAGCCGAGGAGGAGCGCGCCTCTGCCCTCTCCCGCGCCAGCCGAGTCCGACGAGGAGACCCTTTCGCGAAAACTCGGTGGCTGCAGGACGTCTTTTTGCGCAACGGAACATTTCAATTTGTGGATGCTAATGAGGAGCTCGCCTCTCCGCGCTGATATTTCTGCACACCTAATCATGTTCCCGCACAAGCAAATGAAGACTGCTGAAATACAGCAAACGCCCGCCTGGCATCCCTCTACTAGTAATAAAAAGACCTCGGCGGTGTTCTTCGTATACGTCTGCGGCAACGAACCGTGTTCATCCCGGACCACACGATTAACAAGGGCCTTCTGTAGCACGATTCCCCTTCCCGTGATCGTTAAAGTCACAACGAGGCGATCCCATCCCAATAAAGTTAAACGCGCGCGCGCGCGCAACACACACGCACAGCTCGCAGGAGAAGTAACTCTTGTCAAATTAACTTGTTGCTCGGTTTTGCATCCGCCTTCTCTGTTTGCCTTTGCTCGCTTTGATGTAGGCAGCCAGGAACTTACCCAGAATCAGGCTGAAGTGCCATGTGGGCCCCCTCCCTAAAACAGAAATGAAAGTTTCTCTTGAAGGGCAAAGGAAAGGAAGGGGGGAGGCGCGGATCAAGAGCTAAGTTGGGACAGGGGTAGAAGGGAGTGGGGAGGACGGAAAGGGCACTACGATCTCGAGAGAAGATACTAGAAACTGCTGCTCGGTCAAAACTCAAAATGGCAAGCTCGGGGTGTTCATACACTGCACAATTCACAATGGTAAATGAAAGATTATGGAGGGGGGAGAGAAAATTGCCCCCTGGAAACATTCCATGGAAGTCTGGGGCTATTGTCACCCCTTCCACCGCCAGACAGGTCAGTAAGGAAACTCTGATTTGTGGAACTATCCCAAAGATTTGTTTTCCCCCAGCGTGCCCATTTATACATTCTTAAACTTGGAACTCGATCGTTTTAAACTTTGGAGGCGGGCTGGGTATCTTACTTTGTCCCGCATTGTACATTTCCCTCTGTCCTGAGTAGGTTTCTAACTTGGGGCAGAGGATGGAATGTACAAAAATAGTACTAAAAGCGCTGCAATATTGGGGTTGTGCAAGTGGATTGAAGATTTCGAAAATCACGTTTCGGGAGGGGGAGGGCTATGAAGTTGTTTGTCCCTTTCCAGAGTTGTGTGTGTGTGTGTGTGTGTGTGTGTGTGTATCAGACATTACAGTTTCCCAGGATAAATTCTGCCGTCCCTTGAGCGTTCCAGGTGCCTGAAAACAGGCTATAAGAAAGTTAACGCGCAGAAAGTCGGATCGAAATACGGAGATAACAATAGCCCCTATCTGGTTACGGGTAAAATCACAAGAGCCGTTTTCTTATCGTCTATCCTCATTCAAGGCACTGGAAGAACAACTTAAAGGAATTAGCAAGTGGACAATATGCTTTCACTCCGGGCTCGAGTGCGTGAGATGGGAAGGTCTCTCCACTGAAACTACCCACCCCTTGCTCAGGATCGAGGTTGTCTGCGAGGCTCTTGCAAATTGACAAAAGGGCTCAGCACGTAGAAGAAATGAAGGGTCACTCCCCTCCCTCCGCTACTGTGGGGAGGGGGGTTCGTTTCTGTGCATACATTGTTGATCTAATCTAGGAATGCTTAAAAAAAACCTGCAGAAACCCCCCAGCCTCTTCTTTCTTGGGGGGGGGGGGTATTGATGATACTTCTCGAGGTTTAGAGTAGCAATTAAATATTAAATGATGTAAAGAGACCCCAAGTGCCTTGCCTTAGATCTCCATCGGCCTCTCGAGCTTCATCTGTCTGCTCCAACGGAATGGCCCACAATGCCACCCTTCTTTTCTTGTTAAATGCTGAATTGATTTCATTTATTTGAGGATGCAACCGAGATAACTGTTAACAGCATGCTCCAAATCACCACCTTCTATAGGGTGAGTGATGGCTCTGAGAACTTTACCACAAGTTTCCCGTGACTGCTGCGTTCCTGTGTTTCCCATTGCTGCGAGGATATGGAGAGCTCTTTCTGACCTCTGTAAGTTTGTGTGATTTAGGAGAGACATTCTCGCTAGCCTCATCTGCCCTCAAATCATACTTCTCTGTGGTTCTATATAAATGCATAGTATAGGCATGCACAAAGAAAGGGGGCGCGCTCCCCTCCCCCCTTTCCTCTCTAACAACTTTTTGGGAAGAACACAAGTGCTGTTCGGTGGGGGGGGGGGGGGGTGCATTTGACTCCCCTGGTGGAGAGCCGCGTCGGTGCGCCCCCTGCCGACTAGCGTCGGCGCTCTGCCCGAGCACTTAGGAAAGTTTTGTTCTGCTCAGCAAACCGTATCGCTTAAAACCAAAAGACGCCCGGTTAAAAAAAATAAAAATGCGTATATGTTACGACTGTAAAAGTCCGACGCGAAATAAAGTGAGTTTCACAGCAGAGTTCTGAGCGCTCTGCTTTGGCTTCCTTCCTCCAGGGCTGGACCGAGGCCCTTTTATCTAAAGCCCAGTGCACAAACATATAGCTTAATGTGACTAGTGTTCTTCCTTTATTTCTTTCTCTATGGCAACCAATATGTTCCGCTCAGAAATGTTCCCCCATCAAGGAAACAAATGATCTTGAGGGAGCAGCTTTATACGGCATCTGTTCCAATGGAGCACACAGAGTTAACCCCCGTCAAAAGGGAAGCTGAGCGCGTCAACAAGAAGCGGGGGGGGGAGGAGGAGGAGCGGGTCTTCGCCACCTCCAGCTGAAACCGACACCTCCCCGGTTTTTTACAAGCCGTCTCATCGATTTGCCACCGGCATTTGCGCCACTTTTTAAAAGAAATATGACCGATTCGGGGGGTTGGGGTGGAGGGGCGGGAGAAGGCGCTGGAATCTGGGGCCCCAAGAAGTGAAAAGAAACCAGGATTCAGACTAACAGATCTCGATAATAAAAGAAAACCCTGGGCAAGAGACCAGAGGGGCGAAGCAGCAGCAGCAGCAGCAACGGCTTTGCATCTGGAAATCCTGGTCCAGGTCCCTAGAATACCTCCCCCCGCCCAAGCCTGACCCCCCATCCCCCCCCCCATCTCACTTGCTGCTGCCCCCCTTGTTATTATTATTTTTTTAATGCAAAATGTGGAGGAGACAGGAGGGTCTGGTGAGGCTGGGCAGAATTTAGGCCCGGGAAGAGACGGCTCAGGAGGGCGCATCTGGGCAGGAGAGACCACGTGAAGGCGGCTTTCTAATAACGCTGCAGCAGCCCCAGCCTCCTTGGAGAATAAAATGAAGGGATGCCCTGGTTAGTTTTGATTGATTATCCTCTTTCTGATGGACTTTCACTACCGAGCTCTACATGTTGTGCTTAACCGTCTGTTCCCTAGTTACAGTGTTAACCCTGTATGCGCGCCAGCGCCGGCCTTGCCACCCGACTCCAAACGGACTCCTCTGGGTCCTTAGAGGTCCCGGCAGGTGCCGGCTCCTTTCCGGCTTGCCTTGACCCTTCGGTAAACAAAACTGGCGTACAAAGGTGACCACCACCACCCCTCTCGTCCATGTTTCGGAAGGGTGGGGGGGATCTTCAGATCATTGGCAAATGGTAAATAATTATGCATTTGGCAGCTATCCTCTTCCCCCCCCCCACACACACACACACAAACTCTGGTGTCCCCAAAAGTGCAGTTGCAGTTAGCACCCAGGAAAAGCCTTCCTTATGTTATCTAGTTAATCTTCCACTGAAATCTCCCCCCCCCCAAAAAAAAAGTATTCTTCCTTTCAGAGAGTTTATTCGGGTCCTCAGTCTTATACTAAACATCGGTATGTGTGTATATATACACACACACATGCTCAGGGAAAGAAAACGCACACACTCTCTTTCAGAAGAAATCCAGAGCAAAAAGTTAAAAAAACAAGGAGAAGAAAAGATAAATAAACTTACCAAAGGGCGCTCCGAGCTTTAGAGAATTTATTTTAAAGCATTTTTGTTTTGTTTTGTTTTGTTGATAAAGTGGAGAAGAAAAACCGTCTTTCTCAACTGCAGCGAAACGATCCAGGGTAAGATTTTCCTTTGCACTGACTCCACTAAGCCCAGCTCTCCACTAGTCTATTATTTTCACCAAAATATATGAAAATTTATGCAAATGAAAATCAGCACTAACTGTTCTCCCCTTGTTATACTTTGGATTTTTTTTCCCAGACAAAGCAATCACACTCTGCAAGGGAAGGGGGGTGGGGAATGAATTGTTGGGGGCGAGGGAAGATTAAGTTTGTCTTTTTTAAAAAAAATTAAAAGCCAAATTCGACTAGCAAGATTTCGGTTCTGTGGGTATGCAATGTTTCAGGAGGGATTCTCTCCTAAAATGTTCATACTTAAAAAAAAAAAAAAACATTATTATGATTAAGAAAGTCGATCTGCAGAGGCGCTATCACGTTTCATCTGGCCACCTGAGACGGCTTTTGAAAGCGTGTACTGTGAAATTCATAGCAGTAATTTAGACAAAATCCTCACTGTACATTAATGAAAGACGGCCCCATGGCACCGTTCCTATCCTCCCCATTCAGTGTAAACAAAACCACGAGACTCACTCGGGTTTTGAGCCTGATCCAAGCAAAATCGGCTGGAAAGGAAAACATGGGGTTCTGGCACGGATTATTCCAAAGACTGCACCTGGAGATCTCCGATTTAGTCAATGAAATCTGTGTTGGACCCTTCCTCTCCCTCTCTCTCTCCTTCTCCGTCTATCTATCTAAGGGAAGGAAACCTCTGGAGACGCAAGTGAACAACAACAACCACCACCATCACCACCACCCCCGCCAAGAAAATCTGTATGTTGAAGGTTTAGTCACCCTGGCCTCTTCCAGCCTGTATACTTCCCTAATGGTTTTTCTAAACCCTGCCGAAGATGGTATCTTTTACTGTACAAGCAGAAGCTGGACCGAGTCCTAAGCAAACCCTGCCGGCTTCCAGCTAATCTTCACATCCCCGCCAGAGCCGCATACCTTCCTCGCTGGCGGGGGGAGTGCTGTATGCCGTGCGTGCCGTGCACGGAAATTCACCTAGGCTGCCTTCTTCGGGAGCGGAATTATGAGCGGGAGGGAGGGGACGGGGGGCGTTGTGTTGCACGGCTCAATGTAAACACGCCGCTGCGTTGGGGTTTCTTTTTATTTTTTTATTTTACCCAGGGAGGGAGAGCGAGCGGGAGAGAGAGAGAGAGAGAGAGAGAGAGAGCCACGCTCGCCCACCGTTGCACTCACAAACGTGGAGAGAGCCATGTTCTGGATGGCCAGGAGCCTCTCGCCAGGAGCTCGCAGCGCCATTCGCACACACGCAACGCCACCACACCAACACACACACACACACAGAGTCCTCCTCGGCCAGGACGCAGCTCCTGAACGTCCGAAGGGCGGTATTGCATCGGAAATCCCCGAGGAGCGTTCAATTTGCCCTTGTTTTGGTTACCACTTTCTCTTTTTTCTTGGTTCACTGAGGTTGCCTGTGCGCCGGGTTTCCGCTTGGCCGCATCGCTCTCGCTCTCGCCCCCCCCCCTTTCCCTCTCTCTCCCGCCCACCTTAACTCTTTCGGCCGGACCGGCAATCATAAACTGTTTCCCATCGCCAGGGCTCTCCCCTAAAATGTCACGGAACGGCGTGCCGGTTCCCCCCGCCCAGATCTCTGGCGTCCAGGGGGGATCCGCCACAATGTCAGTCCGCCGAGCTGAAAGGCGCCGCTGCCCGTGTCTGTTCGAGCCCTCCCAGCCACGTCCCCCCAGCCTGGCGAACTGGCCTCCTCCTCCTCCTCCACCACCACCACCACAGACGCCGCCCGGCAGCCTGGCTTTGGCCTCCCTCTCCCCCCAGGTAGGCGCTCGAGAGAGACGTGGCTGGGGCCGGAGGAGGCCTCGGGAGACACCCGGGCGGGGGGAGGGGAAGCCCGAGAGGCCGGGGAGCCGCCGGCCGCGCCGAACAAAGACGCCTCCGCGGGGGCAGGAAGGGCTACTGCGGCTCGCCGGCCAAAGGCCCGGAGGAGGGAGGAGGGGCGCCTCCGAAGGACAGCTGCGCCCCAAGAGAGGCCGGGCCGGGAGAGAGAAACT
>NW_015169197.1:811075-811837 GCF_001447785.1 Gekko japonicus
GGGGGGGGTGTAGGGCAGTTTTCCAGCCTCCACGACACTTTGCCTAAATTAAAAAGCAGCCAATCGGAACGGCCGGAAGGGGGGCCTCGCGTCCTGAGCCAGTCATTCCGGGCCTGCCAATCACCCAGCGGGTAGCCAATCAGCGGGGGCCCTCGCGCTCGACTTCCTTGTATTTGGGAAAGTGTGGTGGTGGTGCGCGCGCTCTCGGCGGAGGGTAAACATTCGACAGTCCCTGCTCTGTGAGGGAGGGACAGAGAGAGAACTGTCAGAGGGAGAGAGAAAGAGAAAGCCAGGAGGGGGAGGCGGCGGCGGCGGCGGCAGCAGGAGCAGCAGCGAGGGAAGAGCGCAGCCGAGCCGAGCAGAGCTGCTGTAACTCCTGCACCGGCAGAACAGAGCACGCTTGGCGAGCCCGGCAGCCAACTTCCCCACTGGAGTTAGCGGCGGAAAAGGATCCCCACCGGGGCGCGCAAAAGCGCCGGCCGGGCGACCTCCACCTCCTCCCTCAGACACGACCGCTGGATCTTCTTCTTTTGTTTGGGGGCTCCTTTCGAAGTCTGGAGGCGCTCGAAATAATGACGATTTTTTAAAAAGAAAACCAAACTTGCCGGAGGAGGAGGAGGAGGAGTGTGCGCGTCTTTTGTTGTCGTCGCCCCCAACTTCTTCCCTTCCGTATCATGTGAGGCGAAAGCACCACCCTGAGAGGAAACTTCAAGGGGGGGAAACAAAACAACACAACAACCCGGCGGCCCCTCCACCCCCCCG
>NW_015169197.1:813367-814186 GCF_001447785.1 Gekko japonicus
CGGCGGCCCCGGCGGCGGGGGCCCGGGCGGCGGCGGCGGGGGCCTGAACAGCAGCCACGACCCGCACTCGGACGAGGACACGCCGACCTCGGACGACCTGGAGCAGTTCGCCAAGCAGTTCAAGCAGCGGCGCATCACCGCACCACGGCGGCGGCCCCGGCGGCGGGGGCCCGGGCGGCGGCGGCGGGGGCCTGAACAGCAGCCACGACCCGCACTCGGACGAGGACACGCCGACCTCGGACGACCTGGAGCAGTTCGCCAAGCAGTTCAAGCAGCGGCGCATCAAGCTGGGCTTCACGCAGGCCGACGTGGGCCTGGCGCTGGGCACCCTCTACGGCAACGTCTTCTCGCAGACCACCATCTGCCGCTTCGAGGCCCTGCAGCTCAGCTTCAAGAACATGTGCAAGTTGAAGCCTTTGTTGAACAAGTGGCTCGAGGAGGCGGACTCGTCGTCGGGCAGCCCCACCAGCATAGACAAGATCGCGGCGCAAGGGCGCAAGCGGAAAAAGCGCATCGAGGTGAGTGTCAAGGGGGCCCTGGAGAGCCACTTCCTCAAGTGCCCCAAGCCCTCCGCCCAGGAGATTACGAACCTCGCGGACAGCCTGCAGCTGGAGAAGGAGGTGGTCAGGGTTTGGTTTTGCAACCGGCGGCAGAAGGAGAAGCGGATGACCCCCCCGGGGATCCAGCAGCAGACGCCCGACGACGTCTACTCCCAGGTCGGCAACGTCAACGCCGACACGCCGCCCCCCCACCACGGACTCCAGGCCAGCGTGCAGTGAACAGGCAGCCGCCCCCCCCGGCACCCGGGAGGGGAGGAGG
>NW_015169197.1:814227-814755 GCF_001447785.1 Gekko japonicus
CCCGAGGCCGGCGGGTGGGAAAAGAGCCAGCCAGGGGGGAGGGAGGGAGGGGAGGCAGGGGGGCAAAGGCCAGCCGGGCTGGGGAGTGGGGGGGGAGGGAAGGAGGAAGGGAGGCACACTCAGACCATCACACCGACACGCAGTCCAGACCCCGGACTCGCGCGATGGCTCCCCTTCCCCTCCCCCTCCCTCCCCCGTTTTCTGTTGGCAAGGTCTCTCTCTCGTGGGGAGGCTGATCCCAGCGGCAGGAGATTCTCCCTGACTGTAGAGAGTTAAGAGAAACCAAAATTACCCCCCCCCCAAAAAAAAAAACAACCCTCACGTTGCCCCAGCCCCTTTTTGTCGTTGTTGCTAGTGGTGTTGTTGCAGCGATAAAACAGTAACCCACTTCTGGGCTTCTCTCTTCCCATCATTCCTTTGCCTGCCCCCCCCCAAAAAATACCCACCCCACAGCCCCTTTTCAAAAGGGCCGTCCCAGGCAACTCATTGAAACTTTCTTTCTGCCCCCCCCCCCCAACCCGGCTCTCT
>NW_015169197.1:814807-822663 GCF_001447785.1 Gekko japonicus
TTTTTTTTTTCCTCAATGAAGTGGTCAAAAGGGGTGGGGTGGGGGAAGGAAACAGGAGCAAAAATCACCAGAAGGTGTTTGCTGTGTTCCAGAACTTAAGTTTTTCTTGGCCAAACTACAGTGTTTGGGTGCATCAGGCATTCACTTCAAAAGACGAGGGACCCACGGTATTCTGCAGAATGGAGAGGTCGCTTTCTCTAGGCAGGAGGGAAGGAGAAATAATGCACGCAGCACTAGAAACAAAAAAAAGCAGGTTAAGATAGGAAAGCAAAAATTATATACTGAGAGAGGAAGGGAGGAGGCACAGAGAAAGGAAGAAACAGGCGCAAATGGAAAGCTGACCCTGAGAAAGAAAGGGAGGGTGCAGGAAGGGAGGGGAGGGGACGCCACCCGGGAGGGGGGGAAAGCAGGAAGAAGCAGAGCAGGGTTGTTGGTCCTTCAAGTTGGCGCTCAGTGGAAGGATTTTGCATGAATTAAGGGAAACAGCTACATAAAAGGAATGATTCAGGGCTGTCAAATTTAGGCTCCTGATGGCTGCCAATCATCCAAGAAGAATAATTTCAAAAAGTTCACAGCTAATATTTTTTTTATTAATATTTTTTATTTTTTATTTCTGGACTAATTCAGATAAAATGGATTTTAAAAAAAAAAAAGGACCGGGCACCTGCAGCTGCACTTATCTGAACTTCTCTCCTAAACCCGTTGCCAACTCGATTGAATGGGTGCTGTGGATGTGATTAATGTAACACTGCCATTTCCTCGCAGTGTTTTTGGTAGGTTTTAATAAACAGACTTTTCAAAAAGACGGCAATAGAGAAATGTTTAGATCCGTTGTTGATCTAAAAAAAAAATTTGCTTTATATTTTCATTAAATGACTTCTTTTAATATTTTATTCAGAATACCTATGAACTGTTGCAAAACGGTAATTTATTTTTTCCCCAGATCTTGTATTACGTGTTTTTTTCAGACGAGCACAAATTTAAAAAAAAAATAAATGAAAAAAAAATACGGACAGCTATTAGGTAATAAGGGTATCTTTTGATGTGATAATTTGATTGTAATTTAATTTGAGTAGTGATTCCGTAAGAGCTGATTGAGAAAATAAATTTGTTAGAATGAAATAGTCTTTGTCTGATGCATAAAAAAACCCTTTGTGTCTGTTAAGTTTTCGTAAGAACTGAACCTCCTAAATGACAGAATCAAAGCGAGAACCGACTTGCTTCTCGTAGCCTGTTTGTAGCATTTTTAAAGACAGGGGAGGGGAACACCCACCCACCCACCCTTACTGGTCAGGGTAGCCTTTTAGAAGAAGGTCTGCTCGGTATGAATCTATATGTAGTTCCATAGCCATTTTAAATCAGTGCATTGAAGCTGTGAAATGGGATGGCCAACAAGACTGCAGAACAGGAAGGCCTTTGTTTAAGTCCTTATTTGATGCAAGTTTGGCGCAATAGATCTTCTGTACCAGGTGCTAAGCGGTCATCTCTACAATGATTTAGCTTCTTTCTTTCTCTCCAACGTGCAACCCGCGGTGTTCGGTTACTAAAGGATCAATCCTAAAGAGAAGTGAGCAAGTCCCATTTTATTCAATAAGGCTTATTCCTAGGAAAGTGTTCTTAGGATTCCACTGTATATTACTTTGATAGATTTTATCCGTGTGTGACATTAATTTATCTGTATAATTTGAGACAGGAAGTGTGTGTGTGTCCACAGAAAGAAAAGAAAGCACCCAAGGGGTTCTACTGGGTTGCAGTCCTTGGGTTGTTTCGGAATTATCTTCTGCGGGTTGTAAAGAGGGTGCAGGCCTTGAGAGTTTCGTTTTTCGCTCCGCAGTAGCCATACCTTTTATAACAAACGTGAGGGCTCATAGTCTCAGTAGATACGCTAAAGGTAGGCTACCATTGAGGAGTCGGATTGTTCCAGTGGTGGAAATGTACACAAGGAAAGAGAAGCCAGGGAAGATTTTCAAAGGCTTTAAATCCACATAGGGAACGGTGTGATACCCAGATAGCTAGTTTCCCAAACGCCTCCCCCCCCCCCAAGATATAGGAATATTTTTTTTCCTTGTGATGAACCTAAGGTTTCAGTGGGATGTTAGCCCTTCGTTGTGTGCCTTGTGGCGATAGCGAGGGTTTGGAACCAAGAATAACATCCATTCTTTCCCAGTACATCTGGCGTTAGTCTTAAATCAACGCCACCCAGAGAGCCGCGCGTCCTGAGAATGCATTGTTTTCCCTTCAAAACCTACTAAAACTCTGCTGTCGTAGTCGATTGGCAGCGTCCAAAGAGCGATGGGAGAGGGCTTTGAGGAGGAAAGCTAACAATTTCAGTTGTTTTAGATGGCCCCGGTTTTTTTGGGGGGGAGGATGTTAAAATATCTTTCCACACACACACACACACCCCATCATTTTTCTCGCACACAAGAGAAATAAGAGAATAGATTTGACAGTGGAGGCCATGAAGTTGTTTTTGCCCTGCATTAAGCACGTGAGATGGAATCCTATTTTTTCCCTCTAGAGGAAAGGGGGTGGGTGGGGTGGGGTAGGGGGTGGCTTTATCATAAATGGAAGTCTGTGTCTTAGGGGCTGTTATTTGGCTGCGGGATTTGGATGGCAACAGAAAGGCTTCACACTGTTTCCTTTGAAGGTGGCACTGGCAACCTCTTGCGTTTTTGTCCGCTCGGTGGTTCTTTAGGCCAGCCGTTTCTGAATGCAGATATTTACAAAATGCGCACGTCGCCCTGTCATTATGATACCCAAAGGTGATTTCCTCCTCCCCTCCCCCTCCCCAAACCGAATCATCTGAATGTACGTAGGAAACTCCATGAAACACGAAGAGACCGCGGGTAAATAAGAAGGCTGAGTTAAGGATCATATTGCTATAACATGTAAATAATGAGAATAACGGTATATTGCACACCACCAACTCCCTTAATGAACATGGGCATTTTATTTCCTTATAATTCTAGCGGTTGATAATTTGACCATAGCTTCCCACGTTCTTTCCTGCCTGAAAGAAAGGAAAAGCCAAAATGTTTTACAAAGTTTGTATATAAGAAGAATGAGTAATTCCAAGACATGATAGTTTGAATTTTCTTTTACTGCAGCCACTCACTACAACTTCCCCCCCTCCGAATTGCCCGGTTGATTTCTCATCCTCACCTTACCCAAATGTCTATCCAATAAATAATTCCCGAGGGTATTTAAACTAGTCACCTCGCCACTGTTGATTTGCCGTTCCCTCCCTCAACGGGTTTTACCGACCACTTCTCAGCTTTAATATATAACATCCCCCTTTCTGTCTTTCTCTGTAAGAGGTATTCTTATGCTTTAATGTAACCAGCGGCGTTTGCATTGTATAGGGTTAGAAACTTGTTTTTCTACCAGCGGTTTTCAGGGGAACTTTTAGGGAACAATCGGTTCTAATACGAAATGCAGTCTATGCTATTGATAGACTGATCAGGAAGTTTAATATTTTTTCCATAATTTTAAGAATTACGTTTGTGGGGTTTTTTTTAAAAAAAATCTGTGTGTGTAAAATATTGATCCTTTCTAAAGCAACAATATATTGTTGTATTTATTCCTTTATTTTTGTAATAAATGTCAACATCTTCGAGCTAATGACAAAATAATGCTTCTATATCTTTGTGTCTTAACGTATTATCTGTCCATCTACAGACAGATAGATATAGATATATACACAGATATAATCTGTTAAAACGTAGCTAAATTTGCATATAAGTTCTGGAAGAATAGATCTTTGGCAGATTTTAGCGATAAAGCGCGAGCTCCTTGCGTCCACTTGACGCTTAGTTTCCATGGAGTTCCGGGGCGATTAATCAAACTCTAACCCGGATGTAACAAGTCTTGGCCCTGGCTCCAGGCTTGGAACTGATTGTTTAGGATACGAGATGGACCACATTTCATACGTGCCAGCCTCTGGCTGTGTCGGGGGAAATTGGTGTACGGTAGCGAGATGGAAGGCTAAAAAGGGACTTGGGGGGGGGGCGAATGTTAGGGGGGGGGGAAATTACACAAATATTTGCTTTTGCTGTTGGGAATGTGTCGATGGGCACCAGTTTCCGACAGCAAGAGGAAGATCTCGGTGGTGGTGGCGGTGGTGGTGGTGGCGGCGGCGCTAATGTCCCAGCTGCAGCGAGATCTGGCGATGACTGACAGGCAGTCTCCAGCCAGCCCCCCTCGGAAAGCTTGACCTAGCGTGGCATCCACTCCCTTCTTCCTCGCCTGCCAGTTTAACAAGCGCTGGGCGGGAGGGAGGGGGGCGGGGGACCTCCAAGGGCACTCCATCCACCGCTTGCCAAAGTCTTCTGGCTTCTGGCAGGTGGGGAGGCGGAGGAGGGGCACATACAGACCGCTGCCTTCCCTCCAGCTGCAGGCCGTAGGCGCCTGAGCCCAGGCCCTCTCTGTGGTTCCTCCAGGAGTGAAGTTCGGCCGGCGCTGGAGGCGTTTCCCCTCCCTCGGGGGGCGGCAGCAGCGAGCACCTCCACCTGATGGTCACTCCCGTGACGTCACGGCGCCTAATCCTCCATCCGGCAGAGGGCTGCAGAGCTCCCCGTGTCTCCGGGAAATCTGGCGGGGGTGCCGCTCCCACGATCCGTTCCCTGCTCTCCTTGTTGCCCCCCCAGGCAAGGGAGGAAAGGGATATGTGACCAATGCTCCCTCTAAGCCGTGGAGTCTTGTGAGCAAAAATTCTACTCTGTGAGCTACTGGCATGAAAGTGGTGAGCGAGCGATTGGGCTCCTGCATCAATTAGTTTGTTCGACTGGAGCCCTCCTTCCTGAGCTGAGACCAAAATGTGTGAGCCGGAGGCTAAAAAAACCTGTGCGCTAGCTCACACTAACTCAGCTTAGAGGGAACACTGGATACGTCCTTCACGAATCCTCAGAACCCATTACAAAGAGGTGCATTTCTTCCTGGGATTTAGGAAATAGGTGCAGGCGGCAAGGGATTGTTCTAAACCCATTCCACACCCCGTTTAAGGCAGAGCACCGAGGTTTGCTTTAATCTGCTTACATGGAAGCTTCCAAGATTCTGGTCTGGTTCCAAACAGGGGCAGGCGTCTTCAAGTGGAGATTCGATCGCGGGCTTTTTCTGTGCTGGGCGCGAGGGGCCAGTCCTCCTGGAAAGCCCCTCAAGTCGCAGTAGTTAGGGCCCTTTGGCACCTGCAAGATGGGAAAGGAAAGGGCAGCAGAAGATCACAAACACACACACGTGATGTAACCCACTGTCGATGCACTTTCGATGCACTTTCGAATCGGATTGTGCCAGTTCGCACACAGTAGATTCCAGTCGGAAAGTGCCCTGAAAGTGGATTTTTTTTTTACTGTGTGCGTGATGACGATCGCAGCCAGTTCCCACTAGGTGCCCCGTGATTCCCAGAGCCTTCGTGGTGCCGGAGAGGAGCCTGGTTAGAGTTTCCTCTGGAATAGTTGAGGCGCAGCGAAAGGTCTTCTGGATGTTCCCTGCCTGCGGTCGAGGTGCCTGCTGCGTGTGCTTCCCCTTCGGCCTGGCGGGCTTGGGATCCCGAGCGGCCTTCACAGGCCAGAACCGCCCAGAGTCTGGTGTGGTGGG
Organism: Gekko japonicus; assembly: GCF_001447785.1. Lineage (NCBI taxonomy): Eukaryota > Metazoa > Chordata > Lepidosauria > Squamata > Gekkonidae > Gekko > Gekko japonicus. The sequence continues at coordinate 820,400 of NW_015169197.1, forward strand.
GATCTGTGGGTGCGAGCGAGGGAGGCCCCGGTCCGCGGCTCGAGTCCTGGGAGGGGGCTGGAGGAGGCTGCTTGGCGAGGCGAGGCGAGGCGAGGGGGGCGGGGGCCGGGATGGAGGCGAGCGCGCAGGGGCGAGCGAGGTTGGCCGGGAAAGAAGCCCCCGTGTCCCCGAGGCTGCGGCCGGGGAGATCCGTCTGCCGGGGGCCGGGGGGGGGGACCACATTTCCCCCCTGCTGCTGCTGCTGGCCGGCCAAAAGCGGCAGCTGCTCCCTCTCCCACAAGTTGTTTTTTCCTCGTGGCGACCACTCAGCCAAACGCAGGCTTCTTTCTCCAAGATTTAAATTTCGCGGATGAATTACCATACACGGGTTGCTTAGCAACTAAATTGAAGCCGGGCTAAGAATATGCAAGGCTTTTTTTCTTTCTTTCTTTTTTTTTTTGGTATTCTCATTAATAAAAGAGCCACTCTGACACAGCAACCTGACTTTGGATCACTGCAACTTCTGTAAAAGCCATCGGAGAATACAAGCCGGCTCCTCCGTATAATTACAGCTCAGAGTGGCTTGAAATGGGGTGTTTTTGTTTATCTTCATTTAAAAGCTCCGGTGTGGGGATGTGCGTGCCTGGGTATGAAGATTTTATTCCCCCTGAACAACTGAGTCTGCTTTGTTGACTCAACTTTTTGTTTGCGAGCACTTTTTTTAAAAAATCCCGTTTCTTATCCTTCTCCTGTCCCGTTTTCTGCTTCTTGGGATCAGAAATGGGTAGAATATCTGAAGTCTCTCTGATTAAACAGTCTTTGAGGGCGAAAACGAAGAGATTACTTTGCAAAACTGGAAAGATTTGCAGCAATAGCCAAAAAATGCTCCTCCACCCCCCGCCGCCCAATCTGAGGAAAGTTTGAGATTTTCCTCAAGATTTAAGTAATTCTCCCTCGTATAATTGCGTTCCTAATCGCTTAAACAAGTCTTTGTAAGTGTTTCAATTCTGGCGATTATTATTTTTTTAAAGCACCCATCTGAACATTTTCGCCTGGTTTCCTTTTCTGTCCCTAACAGCAGTTATAGCTTGGTCTGTGTAAAAGCAGTGGACGTCGTCTGTCTTTTCCCTATAGAACCCTCCCTCTCCCTTTTTGTCAACGTGCAACCTGGGGGCGGGCGGGGGGGGGGAGAGGGAAGGGAGACTCACTTCTTCGCAGGGGGAGCCTGGGTGGCACTTGAAGACTAGCAGATTGTTATTCCAGCATGAGGTTCCCTGGACTAGAGCCCACTCCTTGAGAGGCAGGGAAGGGACCCTCACCCGTTTCAGAGAACAGTTCGGAGACAGACCTCGGGTTTCCCCCAGAGTTTCTTAATCCAAGTCCCGTACAACTTTATAGGCAACTTTTAATTACAGGTATGTCAGACGCCTACTTCTGTGAGGCTCGTCTTTCCTTAAAAAGAAAGCCAGTAACCTAAACTTTCTTCTGACATAAAATCAAGAATGAAGTCAATGAATTTCAGGAGAGTTTCATTAGTAATTCAGCTGGATTCAGAGGAAGGATCTGGGAGACGGATGTTCCCTTTGAGCTGAGTCAGTGTGAGCTGGCTCACAGTTTTTTAGCCTCCGGCTCACACATTTTTGTCTTAGCTCAGGAAGGAGGGCTCCAGAGTAAACTAATCTATGCAGTAGCCAAATCGCTCGCTCACCACTTTAGTGTCAGTAGCTCACAACGTAGAATGTTTTGCTCACAAGAATCCACAGCTTAGAGGGAGCATTGATGTCGTCCCCTCTGCACTGGCGGAACAGAAAAAAGAACCAGCTGGGGGAGGTGACGCTAGGAGGCATCAAGGGCCCTGCGTGGGGAACGCCGGCGATTCCAACCAAGTTCGTCTTTTAAGTCCCATTTGAACTAGTGAGTGTCCAGGGAGTGTAAGAGTCATAACAAGGGTACGACTCTGGAAAAGCCTTAGTGCTAAACGCAGGTTTAGATCTGAATCCCGGGATTCGCAAGTTCCGAACAAAAGAAGAATTCCCAGGAAGTTATCATTGGTTGTTCCCTCTAAGCTGTGGAGTCCTGTGAGCAAAAATTCTACTTTGTGAGCTACTGGCATTAAAGCTGTGAGCGAGTGATTTGGCTACTGCATAAATTAGTTTGCCCTGGAGCCCTCCTTCCTGAGCTGAGACAAAAACGTGTGAGCTGGAGGCTAAAAAATGGTGAGCTAGCTCACACTAACTCAGCTTAGAGGGAACACTGGATCCCTCCCACCCGCCCCTTCCCTCCCA
>NW_015169197.1:822684-824602 GCF_001447785.1 Gekko japonicus
CACCCGCCGCCCACTCACCCACCCGCCCACTCACAACCGGCTGCTTGAGCTACTGCCGGTCATTCCAACAGCTGAAGCGCCGACTGGACGCTGTGGTGTAGCATTAGATTTAAGTTATAAGTTTAAGAAGTGGAGGCGCCGGTGAGTGCGCAGCCAAACTGAGCAGGACCACAGTACGATCTCCCTTACGGTGCCGGCAAAAAGTCGCCACTCTCAAATGCACAGACCAGCAAAAGGCAAAGGTCCTCCTCCGGCGGGGAAGGGCAGCGTCCCGGACGGTCTCTTCGCCGGAGGTGCTCCGCCGCTGGGGCGGCCGTGCCGGGCGTGGGGGTGCGCGCTGGAGAGGTCCAGCCAAAGTTCACCCGCAGAATGAACCCTTTTTACAAAACGTTTAGCTCAGAGAGACGGCCGAAGAAGAAACAAACAAACAAACAAACCCTGAGCTGCTGCTGCTGCTCGCTCGCTCTCTTTTCTTTCTTTCTTTCTTTCTTTCTTTCTTTCTTTCTTTCTTTCTTTCTTTCTTTCTTTCTTTCTTTCTTTCTTTCTTTCTTTCTTTCTTTTTTAATGCAAACTCTAAATATGTCTCGTGGGGTCCCGGCTGAGCCAGATCTGGGCTGTTTTTGTTTCTGAGGCCTATCTGTGTGTCTGTCTCGGGGAGTTCTCGCCGTCGTGCCTGGGCTGGCCTTTCCAGGAGGGACGGAGTGCCGTAAAGGTTGCGGGGGGGGAGGCGCGAGGGAAAGGGCGCGGCGACATCCCGGCACCCCCAAGGGGACGTGCCCACCGCCCCCTCCAGGCACTTGCGGCGGAAGGGCGTGAGGCGCCCCGGCACCTTGGTGTGTCGCTGGCTTTTGGGGACGCTGCCTGCTGCCGCTGCCGCCGCCGAGAAATCCCCCGGCCTCCTGCCTTCCATCGGGCGGAGAAGGGAGAGTTCTACCCTTCCCCTCCAGCTCGGGCAAAGGGGCTGGGGAGCGGGCGGGGGGGGGGCGAAGGGGAAACTTCCAGTCTGGTCCGGCAGAGCGGCCTGGCTTGCTCCGTGGATCGGCTGCGATCTCGCTCGCTCTCTTTATCATCGCTCCTGCTTACAAGGGTTGCAGCGGGTCAGTATCAGGCCCCCTTCGAAGGGGCTCCTGCGCCAGCCTCTTTTAAAGGGGTCAGCGGGGGCTGCAAGGGAAAGGGGGGGTCACGAAGCAGCTCCCATTGGTTGCAGGGTTGACCCGTCCCTCTAAGCTGAGTTTGTGTGAGCAAGCTCACAGTTTTCTAGCCTCGGGCTCACACATTTTTGTCTCCGCTCAGGAAGGAGGGCTCCAGAGCAAACTATTTGATGCAGCAGCCAAATCGCTGGCTTACAACTTTAATGCCAGCAGCTCACAAGGTAGCATTTTTGCTCACGAGACTCCACAGCTTAGAGGGAGCATTAGGCCCAACAGAAGCCCAGCGGCACCTTGCAGAGATGGCCGCCCGTGTCCCCTTGCCCAGGAGAGTTTTCCCGCCGGCTTGCCCCCAGGGATGGAGCATAAGCAGCCCTACTGTCCGCCTGAGGGGTCCGGGCTCCACTGCTAGCGCCACCGTCGCAAACACAGAGGAACCCGGTGGCGTCGATGTTCAGGGAGCGCGTGGGCCTCGCCGGGGTTAGGATCGGAGCTTTCAGCCAAGCGGTTCCCTCTCTAACTTCGGGGCGGGTCCGGGATAGAGCAAACCAAATGGAAGTCCTTTGGTCTCCCTTTTCGGAACCAGAGGAGAAGGTTGCTAGAAAGGCAGGGAGGATCTCAGCCAGGGGGAGTGAGAATGACGGCGGGAACACGCCTGTGACCTGTCCCAAGGATTCCTGGAAGAAGCAGCGCGGCTACTTCTCGGCCCTTGGTCAGCCTGCCTGTTGGCCGGAGCCCGCTTCCCAGAGAACTGAGTGGGAGGGAGGCTT
>NW_015169197.1:824816-827522 GCF_001447785.1 Gekko japonicus
GTGTGTATGTGTGTGTGTGTGTGTGAGAGAGAGAGAGAGAGAGAGAGAGAGATGGATTTTGTGCGTTTGCTCACATTTAATAATCCACAGAGTGAGCTCTTCCTCCGACGAGGCACGTTTGCAATTGGAAATACTTGGGAAGAAGGCACAAAATTAAACGGCAACAGCAGTACCCAGAAGGGAGGAAGGAAAGTAATAAACATATTCATCATTCTCCGCGCTTTTCATAACTGTGATTAAGTGAAATATCCTGTTGATTTGGAAGGCAGCGATTTGGAGGCACGTTCCTGTCGCCACGCACAGAGGGAGACGGCAGTACTCTTTGCTTTCTCTTTCTTGTTAACGCGAAGTTGAAGACAAACTTTCCTCCAGGTCCTTCCAGGTCCATGGGGGGGGGGGGCTGTTCTTGGGAAGCGCAGTCCCTCCCCGTTAAAAGAGTCCGATCCAAATGGCTCGTTTGGATTCTGGGCCATCACAGACCTTGGGAACAAATGTTGCCCTCAGAGAGCCCGGAGAAGAACCCCCATCTCTGGCTAGGAGGACGACAGTTTCCCAGGCCTTGTGCGCCGCCTGGATCCCAGCGTGCCCGCCTGGAGGGGGGGCGGGGGAGATATGAATTGACCCGTCCCGAGCGGCGGCAGGAGGACCCTCCGCTTGCCAGCCTTCGGCAGGCGCTTTCGAGAGCGACCAAATGCTGTTGGCAGGGCAGGAGAGAGGAAGGGAGAGCGCGGAAGGACAGGGAAGGGCTCCCGGAAAGCACCCGGGGCGCGAGAGACGTGGTGGTGGTGGGGGGGGGGTTGTTAGGCAGAGCGAGCAACATTGAAGGAAAGGCTGGTGTGTGTGGTTGGGAAAGTGAGAGGGACAGGCCACGATGCCGGAGTGGCCCACAAAACAGCAGCAGGGATTTGCCTCCAGAAGCAGAGGCCTGGCCGCCCTGGCCAAGCCAAGCTTAGCTGGCACGAGATGGAGGTGAGGTTTGGCGGTCGCCTTCTGTTTCCCCTTTGGGGAGTGCCCAGGGCAGGGCAGGGTCCGATCAAGGCTGCTAGGCCAAAACTGGAGGTCTCTCTCTCTTTGGGTTTCCTCTCCTTTGGAGAGAAGTCTCCAGGATGACCAGCAGCAGCTATGGGAGAGGACTGAGCGAGCGTTTTCATGAGTCGATAAAAGTCACGAGTGCAGCTTACCTGGGAATAAGCCCCCTCGAGCTCAGTGAGACCTCTGAGAGAAGATGCATTTACTGGGTTCTTGCCAGCCTTTTGGATTCGTCAGGATGTTCACCCTCTGAATCCAATTGTGGGTGCCGTGCCCCCCCCCCCACGTGGGACTGCGTTCTGCCAGTGGTGTTTGGGGTTTCTTGAACTGAGACTCCGAGTGAAGGGCGGGGTATAAATCCAATCTCGCCTTCTCTTCCTCTTCTGTGTCGGCTCCCCGCCTTGTCCCACCTTGAGCTCCTGGCCAGCCAAGGGGACAAGATTCTTGCAGCCAAGCCCCCTGGGGTTGTGCGTGGAGAGCGAGGGCAGACTCTGAGCCCGGGGGGGGGAGGGGGGGACGACTCGGTTAGACACCTGGGAAGCCACTAGAACTAGGCCCTTGCGCAAACCCACGCCAAAGCCCTTGGGGAGAACTGACCGAGATCTGCCAGCACAGGCGGTGAGGCCCCTCTCGCCCCTGAGCAAGGTCCCGTTAAGCATCCCAGCCCCTCCAGCAAACCTCCCGATAGGACGCGTCTTGCGGCGAGGGGGGTGGCGTGTGTACCTGTGCGCTCCAGGTCAGTCTTTGCAAAAGATTAAGGGGAGAGACAGGGACACCCGTCTGGACCCATTCCTCGGGGGGGAAACAAATGCTGCCTACTGGTTGCCTGCGCCTGGATCGGCATCTTTATTCCACCCACAAGTAGCAGGTGGGCGAAAGAGAGCAAAAGGGCTCCGCCCGGATCCAAGGACCAAAGGGTGGCTTCCAGACACTCGGATCCTCCTGGGTTCCTGCTGTGCAACAAGGATTCCCACGGAGAATTTAGCGCAACTACTCCGAGAGAGAGAGAGAGAGAGAGACAGACAGACAGACAGACAGACTCTGGGGTTTTTTTAAAAAAAAACCTTGTTTTGTTCAGTCCACGTATTTCCTTATGACCACTCTCTGAAAGAAGAGCTGATGCCTAGCTCGTGAACTGGTAAGAATATTTTCTGAGCAGATTGTCAGCGAACATTAAAATCCCGGGCCCAGAGCGGATTCAGAACCGGCGGCGTCCCCCAGCTTCCGCGGACGGCGAGGGGGAGAGTCGGGCTTCTTTTATCCACCATCGCCGCCCCCGTCCCCTGGTGCTCCGAGCGGGACCCTCTCCCCCCTGTGCCTGTCCCGGATCCCACCAGGCCAGGGAAACGCCAGTGTGCGGCCCTCCAGCCCCACTTAAGTCAGTGCTGGTTTTGCCTCTGATCTCACTGGGAGATGGATTCTCTCCCCCTGTTAGATCTCCCCGCTCCCCTCTGTCAGTTCTGCCCCTCCAAAGGTTTCCTCTCTGGGTGCGGCTGAGTTTCCTTCAGATGCGTGGCAATGTCGGGTTTCCTGGGGCCTGGAACCTCTGGCGACATCTTTGCTGCTGCAAACAATTGCACAGAGGCAACATTTCCTCCATCGAATAAAAATCAGACTTAACACTAAGCCCCGACAAGCTGATTTATACTCAGGCAGGCAGAGACCACGCACTTCCTC
>NW_015169197.1:827561-828366 GCF_001447785.1 Gekko japonicus
CAGTCCTGGCTCGCCCCCCGCCCCCCCCCTCGTGTGCCGTCTGCCGTAGCCGGGGGTTACAGCGGGAGCCTGGGCAAAAAGCCGATCGGACCCCTCTCTCGGTCCAAAGAAGGTGCCAGGGGGACATGCCCATCTCCCAAGTCTTGGTTGGTTCCCCGTCAACCTGGCTCAGAGTCGAACCGGCGGTGGCACAGGCGGGCGTCTTGGATCCATCGCCGGGGTCAGCGGGACTCTGAAGTAAAGGACGCCCCCCCCCCCAGCCCGTCCCGCTGACAGCGGAGGCAGGATCCTGTTCGGCCGTAGATCTCGGGCTAGAGCTCTGGACTGCCCTCCCCCCACCCCCCGACAGCCACCTCTGACATCTGGCTCCACGCCTGGGATACAGCCAGTCCCACAGAACTCCCTGGAGCTTTACTCTCGAGTAAAGGAGCGGGCTGCGCCTGTGGTGCCAAAAGGGACCCGCCCCCGCCCCGCCATCCTGCGCCGGGGAGCGAGCGGTGGGGTTTCCCGCCGCCCCTCATCTCCGTCCAGCTCTGATCACAGCAAACGCGGCGTTCGGTCAACAATCCCCTTGGCCTGGGCCGCTTCCTCTCCCTTCTCTCCCCTCCCTTCCCCAAAGAGGAAGGTTTATTTCTACAAGAGTCTTTATTTTTTAAAAAAAGTCGTGCCCTGCATAGTTTTGTAGTATCAAAACATTTTTCAAGTGTGAGGCGAACGAAGGGCCCCCAAAAAGAAAGAAAGAAAGTAAAGAAAAACAGAGAGGGGAGGCGGGGGGGGGGAGCGGTGACAGGGAAGGCCGGGTTTA
>NW_015169197.1:828516-830816 GCF_001447785.1 Gekko japonicus
AAGGAGTTCGACGGGGACACCGTGGCGGGCGGGCGGGCGGGCGGGCAAGTGGGGCGCGGAAAGCACCCCAAAGCTCGGGGGTCCCCGTGGGGTGGCTGCGGCTGAGATGTCTGGAAGGACCACGGCCCGCAGGGCCACACCAGGGACGCTTCCATTTCTTCTGGGAAGCAAGCCCGGTCCCTTCCGGCGGGGGCTCCTTGAGGATCCACCACGGAAAGACACAAAAGAAAGAGAGGCCCCCTTACTCGGAGGGGGGGGGGACGCGCAAAGTAGCCGGCGGAGCCCCCTTCCCGCGGGTGTCCCGCTCTCTGCTCCAGCCCCTGCGCCTGAGGGCGGGTCGGGTGCCCCTTGTCCGGGACTTTGGCGTCAGGGCCCAGCCGGCGTGGGTCACGTCCAACGCGGGCTTCCCTGCGGTCTCTGGCGGGGCGGGCGACACCCAGGCTCCCTCCCCTTGTCCTCCCAGCCCGTCTAGAGAGTGGGTCTGCCCTGCACTCCCCGCCCAGTGGCAGCGGCCCTTCGCAGCAGGGCAACATTTAGGGACGCCTCCTCACCGACGCACCCTCCTCAGCCAGCAGCCCGCTCGCACGACACACTGGGCGCCGCCTCGCCCGTATTCTTTCTCCGACCCCGTCCCAGTTAGTCTCTCCCCTCCCGCCCTCCCTCCCTCCCTCCGTCTAGGCCACCCAGCTTCACTCCCCTTCGCTAAAGGGGTGCCCGGTGGGCCAGAGGGTCTCCACTGCTGCCCCAGGCCGGGGGGCCTCCAACGCACTCGGTAGCCCCTGCGAAATAGGTGCAGGTGGCCAGAGGGTCTTTGGCGGGTCTAGGGGACTGTCTTTCCAGAGGCTGTGCGGGAGCACCTCAGGCGCGGCAGATTTGTATGACGCTTTCAGCAGTTCAAAGCGCTCCCAGGCCTCGCGGTGATCTGAAGATTCTCTTACGCGCACGGGGGCGGGGCGGGCGGGGGAGAGACTGACTTTATTTGGGGACCGGGTATCAGAAGGAGAGTGTCAAGGCTACACCACCCGCATTTCCCTCCCCCCTAGACTGGAAACCCGATCTTATTCCAGCGGCCAGCCTAATCATGAGAACACACCGGATTTGTATGACGCTTTCAGCAGTTCCCAACAAAAGCGCTCCACATAATACATAGAGGGTGTTCTTATTATCACATAAGAAAACAGTTCCAATAGGAACCTTAAAAATAAGGATTTCATTCTCGCCTAAGCCAGGCTTTCAGCCACACCCCGTCCACCAAGGTCTCTCCTCCCCCCCCCTTTAGAAGAGGCTCGACATGGCTGTCCCTCTGGAGCGCATCTTTCCCCTCCACCCTCTTCTTTCTTCCTTTCCCCGGCGACCTTCCTGGCTGCTTCCCTTGCCCCCGTGTCCATCCCGCGGTGCCTTTTCGGCCAATTTCCCGGCGGGCCAGCGTGAGGCGCCCCTCCGCCCTGCCAGCAGCCGCCCTGCTCCACCCTTCCGCTCCTCCCCAGGCTCAGCCTGGTCAAGCCCTCTCGGGCAACCCGAGCCGCAGCAGCGCCAGAGCCGCCTGGCCTTCGGGATGGCTCTGGCCGCAGAGGCCCCTCCTGCTCCCGCGTGGAGGATGGGAAGAAGGCGGCCAGCTCTTGGCCAGGTAGGAAGGGCTGCCTTCGCTGCCCCCTGGGTAGGCCACACCGGGGTCCCTCATTGTTGGGATTCTTTTTGAGTAAGTCAGCAGAGTATTAAGAGACTGAGTCCATGGTGTGATTTAAAATATAAAAGTTTACTATAAACCTAACATGGGGAAAAGGTACACAGAATATAAAATAACAAAGAGCTAATATGTCTACATCCTTACAGCTAAAAGGTAAAACAGGAAGAGCCGAATGGCGTCTCCTTCTCTGGTCAGAACAAAGAACGGGAGGAGAAACCAATATGCTAAATACTTGACACCTTGGTTTCCAATCAGACTAGCAAATTAGCTCCAAAATTCCCAACATTCTGTTGTCTAAACAGATTGGTTACAAACAAACATGTGACTTAACAAACATCATTAACCCCATAAATACTGAAGTGTTTTGACTTGTAACACCCAACACCCCTTCTCAAGTTACAACACTGAAGTCATGCAAGTTCAGTCTTTCACGTAGAGTCTCAAACTTCTTCTCGAGTGGCTTGGTGAATATGTCTGCGATCATCTCCTCAGTAGGACAGTATTGGAGTTCAGTCCTTGGTCTTGCAGGTCTTTCACATAGTTACATTTGAGAGCGATGGTCTTATTCTTAGATTTGGTGCTCCCACCTTTGCAGATAGTGATGCAAGCTTGA